>NC_079504.1:81963822-82072950 GCF_030052815.1 Hevea brasiliensis
ACACTTAATGGACCCTTTCCCTGTTGTGCGGTAAGTTAGGGTTAACAAGGTTTCAGCAAGGATTGCGGTATCGGGTTGATCCCTGCCTTTCTCTTGTCCAAAATACCTCTCTTGCTTGCTAGTGATGATCCCCAATGGCCCGAGAGCGAGGATCGGACCATAGATTCCCAAAGGCGAGTGCTACGGAGCTTGATCCCATCGTTTCTGTTTGTGGCGATGATCTTACCGCTTCTCAATGTACTTCCAATACAATACTTACGTGTTCCCTTTGTCTGTTTCTGTGGTCTTTACTTCTTCTGTGGGAAAACCCAACATGTGTGACAACCGTTTCAGTCTGTCTATGCTCGAGGTGTAAGTAGATCCGGTTACGCAAGGAGTATGGGATCCTAGCAATGCACGATATTCTTCCATAGTGGGGACGTGTCAATATCATTGAAAGAGAATACTCGTACTTAGGATTCCAAACCGACAACATGGCTTTTAATGCGGGATTTGGACCTTGACTTGCATTAAGGTTGCAATCCTTAGTACTTTTCTTCAAAGCGTACCTTGACCGATCGGAAGCGACCTCCATCTACTAGACGGACCCTCGAGGTTGTTCATTTTGACCTCTATTTCATCCAAATCGGTGAAGGTAGCGAGCTAGCGGCGCCTTGAAAGCATCGTTTGGGAGAATGCAGGAACATGAGCGATTCGGACCAAAGTTTAGCATTACGAACCTTTTCGCCGACTCGAGGATGCCATGATAAAAATGATGCCTATCCTTTTACTGACCCTCGGTTTGGTGATGCTCATGGGAAGATTCGTTAGTAAGACAAATTAGGGTAATTTTGAATCATCTGTTGTGAGTGACACGTATACATTTATCAAAGTAGGAAAATGTGTAAGTGTTTGATAAATTCAAGATTACCCTCACAAAATGAACGAAAAGAAATCGAAGAGAGTAAGGTAAGAGTAAACATGTCCCCTTTTGTCCTATAATAGGAGACTCGATCTGGAGTAAGCGCTACCTATCTGGATGGTTCTATCTTATGAGGCAGTTTACTACGGCTTTCAGCTATTGTGACGGTTTAGCTCAGGATCTAATTTTTCTAATAGCCACAGGTTCCCAAATTGCCCCTCATCAGAACAGTGAGCCCCATTCTACCCCATGATATTGTCGTGAAAATTCCACGAGTATCACAATGGATAGAACGAGTTTCAATTTGAGCAGGAGCCTTCACGGATACTAACGGGGTAAAACCCACGGGCACCGCTACATGACCCCCTCCTACTTTCCTAAAAGGGTAAGAAAGCCCGGGTTAGGACTATAGTGTGTGAGGACATTGTGTAAGTGTTCGGTGTGTGAAGGGACACTTTTACCTCTTCCCGATTCAGGGGGATTTTATTTTTCCATTTTTTCCTTTTTTCCTTTTTCTTTGAAATGAAGAGCACTGTAGGAGATAGAACAGGCAAAACAAAATAGTTAGAAGAAATAATAATTAGCATATAAGACATTGCCGAGTGAGCCCCTCTAACTATAATTTGATCAGACAAAAATTAAGCCTACTTTTGGACCTCTAGACTGGGGTTAGGATACATGTCCCCAGTGGAGTCGCCAAGCTGTCGCAACGGGATTTTGCGGTCGCCCGGACGATCACTCACCGAAGTGGGAAAAGTGAGGAGTCGCCACCTTAGTTTTGAGGGAAACTAAAGAAAACCATTTAGTTTGTTAAATTAAAAATTAAACCACTTCAAAACAGAGATTATAGGTTGGGGTCCATTAACGGGTGGGGAAGGTGTTAGGCACCCCACCTCGTCCCTTAACAAGGGTAAGTAGATTTAATTTTGTGTCCTTTATAAATTAGTTAGAAGGGCTATAGTGGGAATGTTAATCCTTTTGGTAAAAGGAATGTTTGATTTTTCACTAATTAGGATTACCCAGATACATAAGTAAATGAGACAACCTTAGTGAGTTGACGTTACGAATTGTTCTGGGTTTTGGGATTATCTTGCATACGGGTTGAAATTTGGTGTGAGAATAGGATAAGAACTCTCCTCCTATCTCTTTTTAATATTTATTAAAATTTGAATAGAGACCGGATAAGAACTCTCCTCCGATCTCTACTGGATTATTTATTAAAATTCTAATTGGAGGTCGGGTGAGGGTCCTCCTCCGATCTCTTTTAGGTATTTATTAAAATTTCGAGATGGGAACCGGATAAGAATTCTCCTCCGATCCCTATTTAATAGAATTTTGAGTTGAGACCGGATAAGAACTCTCCTCCGATCTCTTTTAAATGTTTATTAGAATTTGAGTTAAGACCGGATAAGAACTCTCCTCCGATCTCTTTTAAATTAGGAAGGTGCCTGAAAGGTATTTTTCCGATCTCCAGAATTTTGGTGTCCTAGGAACCTAGAGATAAGGATCCTGAAGTTTAAAGAGGTTGGGGATAGGACTTATCAATATCTCTTGGCTAGACGGGGAAAATGAGACCTGATTTGCGGACCTCTCGTGTATTTATTTTACCAATATCTATCTATGACCGATCTACTCTGCTTCGTTTACTTTGGTTTTATTCCGTTTTATGGCCTCTTCGCCGAACTGCCGTTTGCGTCAGCCTAATAGTTTGACTATTTTCCTTACGTATTATTCAGATTCTCCCTTTAAGAGAGATCTTTAGGTTGCAGTTACCTACGTCTTACCTGACCATTTACACTCTACTAGGAACCAGAAAAGCTTGTATTCAGAAATGACGAAGATTAATAAAAAGACAGACTAACCACTAAAGAGATGACCCGAGAGTAACATTTCTGGGTCTCTTTGCGCAAGATGAACTTGGAGAAAAATCACATACGTAAGAAGGACAGAGAGATTACGAAAAATGAACGTGAACACTTAATAAAACAGTGACGTGAGCTCTTACCTGGGAGGAGCTGAATCTGTAGGAATGATTATGGGGGTGGCCACTAGAGACAGGACCGTGGACTGATTAGCCTGAGAGTTGATGCCCACCGTGAACTAGAGGGTACTCAGCTAAAATGCGAGTGATATGAAGTTGAGCTTAGAGATGATAGAAGACAGAAAATGAGAGTGCGGCTAGATAATGAACAAACTGGAAATGTAGAGTTCCAGTATTCAAAATCTCTTCCAGAAAACACTTCAGAAAACTGGTTTCCAAAGTCTTTTGATCAACACTTCTAAATAGCAGAGTAACAAACTAAATGAAATTTCAGAGTTCCTCTTGCTATATTAACAGCCTCTCGTCTCTTTTTCGTCCGTCCTTTTCCTCTTTTAATCCGACGGTCTTGAATCCTTTGTCCGGAACGATCTGAGGGCTGAGAGTGAAAGACGCTGGTATTGTCGTCTTCTCTCTTGATCCAAGGGTTCCGGATTCATCCTTACAAGTGAGATCAACGGTGGGGATTGGGATGTACAGGACTGTCATGACATACCGCACGGCACTGTATCGGATTGCGGGCGATTCTTAGGCGTGCGGTGGAGATCTCGTCTGCCACGCTTTAACTACCTCGGCTCTGATTCTGACGACGGTTATCGGAATTTGTCTTATTCTTCTTGTCTTCCGATCCCTCCCCTAGCTCCCATTCCGATCTCTCATGCTGATCTCCTATCTCCCGATCTCTGAACATTCGGATATTTGAGAAAAGTGTCAGAACAGCTGTCGAGTCTCACCAATCGATGCGCCGCCTAGAACCTCGCGAGCATTAAATGCTCGGACTAGTATAAATAGGGGAGGGTTAGCCAGTTGTTTTCTCATTTCATTTTCAGTCTCTTGCTCATAGCTTCGAAGTTCTCTCATTTTCTCCGGTTTCTCCGACACCGATTAGACTCTGGTAAGGACTTTGATCTTCTTTTTTGTTTAAGTTCTTTGTTTCTTTTGAAAATGAGCGGTGCCGAAGGTCAGAGAGCGGCGAGCCCTCCTTCCATTGAGTTCTCTTGGTCATCGTCTGATGAAGAAGAGGCAGTCGGGCCAAGCGCGCAACCTGGACCCCTTAGGGTCCCTGCTCCAGGTCAGGGGCGGGTCGTACCATTAAGGCGTACGCGCCCTTCTTCAAGGAGAGAGACCCTTCCTATAGACGAGCTTCCATCGGTTCTTCGGGAATCCGATCTGCAATCGTTTGTTCAAGAATACAACATTTGTCCTGATTCATATGAGCTGATCAAGTGCCATGGCGATCTTCGTGTCGATCATTCTTTTGAAGAGGATGACATGGTCATGGTGTACGAAGAACAGTTAAAGGCCGGTCTTCGATTCCCCCTGGATGACTTCTATAAGGAGGTCCTAAAACTTCACCGGGCGAGCATCGTTCAGATCCACCCTAACTCATGGCGGATTTTAGTAGCCTTCCGAGGCCTATGCCGAGCTAAGGGAATCAGACCTACGGCTAAGGTGTTCGCCGAGTTGCACCGGCTATCTCGCCGAAAGGACGATGACCACTGGTTCTTTCAGGCGAAGCCTCGTTGCGGGCTCTTTTCCGATCTGCCCTCGTCTCTTAAGAATTGGAAGAATCGTTTCTTCATTGTGAGGAGCAAAGATCCGAGCCGCTTTGAGGATTTCCCCCGCAGCTGGTGGTACCAGGGACCCTTGCTTCCGAACCATATTACCCTGAGCGAAGAGGAAAGTTTGATAGTGATGGATCTGAAGAGTGAGGCTGCCACTAAAAAGTATTCTTGTTTGGATTCGGTGACTGCCGAGCTGCACCATTGGACTGTTCAACTGCTCACCGGCCAAGACCGCGAACTTCCGCTCTCTAACCTCGGCATCGGTATTTTCTATATCTCAATTCTCACGACCTTAGTGATCTCACTAACCTTTTCTTTGTGCAGGTATGGCGGGTGGTGAAGGTCATAGGAAGCGGAAGAAGGAAAGAGAGATCTTCCGGAAAGTAAAGGAGATGAAGCGTTCAGAACGACTCCAAACACCTGGTCGCGAGCCTGGGGAGATACAAAGAGATCCTCCCCAACCTTGGGTCCTCGACCACTTGAAGCTACCCGATCTCCTCCTAGATCGGAAGAGCACCTCAATTCTTGCAGTTGTCCCAAGCGCGGAAAGGGACCTACTCAAGCTTAGGAGGACCTCCTCTCGGGCGCTCGACATCGATCGACTCCTTGAAGGATAACGAATCTAAGGAGAACCCGGTTTTGCTAAAGTCCCGGGTCTACCATCTTCTTTCGGGAGGATCGGGACAAAGCTATCCTGAGTGGCCTTGATGACATATTGACTCGGACCATGAGCTTAAACGTGGAGTGTCTGGTGAACCAGACCATGATCCGGGAAAGGATTCAGCGCCTGGGTAAGGAGATCGGGAAGAAGAACCAGGAAGTGGATTCCCTCCGATCCGAACTCTCATCGGCTCGGGATTATATATCTCAGGTCGAGGGACGGGCAAAGCTCCATGAAGACCGGTTGGCCGAACAGAACCGTATTTCGGACGAGAGGGACCGCTCTTAAGGAAGTTCAGCGCTCCACGCCAATGCATCCTCTCAGGTCGCTCAACTTATAGAGGAACTCGAGGCGAAGGATAAGGAGCTTAAGGAGAGGGATGAGGAGATGGTGACGGGAATAGCTGAGGCCTATGTGAAGGCTCACAAGGATCTCTTGGCCGCACTCCAGGAGCGTTACCCAGAAGAAGACTTTTCTTGGATGGACGACCTGGCACCCGGGGGCGATGGTGAAGATAGTGAGGATGAAGCCGAGGTGAGAGGGAGAGGGAGTGATCCAAATGTAGATCAGGCTGGGGGTGATCCCCCAGCCGAATAACTTTGTACAAATTATGACATGAAATGAAATGAATGATTGTGATCGGAAAATTTTGAACCATTATTTGTCTGAGTATTTGATTGTATGAGCACAGCAAACAAAAAAACTAAATGTGATTATTAATCTAAGTATGAGAGATCGGAAAGCACTCTGAACATGAGATCGGTAGGGAAGAAATCTTTGAACAGAACTTGACCGAAAATTTAACTCGAACACTTAAGATCGAATCGAACCAACACTTTAGCTCTTAAACTTTCGGAAAGGAGGTCGGCAATAAAGCGGTAGGAAAAGATCTAGTGCTAGTTCACTCCATTTATCAACAGGATCGGGAATATTCTTGTGGTCAGGAAATCCTAAACGGGTTTGAAGGATCGGTAAATGATTTGAGAGATCGGCTGAGTTTCAAGGGATGCGTAGGACTTATCATTGATTCACGTCTTTGCGAGGAGAGGTCGGAAATGTGACCGCCTACCAAAGAGGGATCGGAAACGTGATTAGCTACTCCGAGGAAACTTAGCACCGGGGATCGGTTTCAAAGTATTTTGGGGATCGGCCAAAATATGGTGTCGACAGTTATTCTTTCCCATTTCCATTCTGGCACTGGTAGTGGATGTAACAACCTAGTGGGTACTTGATGCTCTGCCTTTACTTGCTGAAAAGTTAGGCATTTGGATACAAACTCTGCCACATATCTCTTCATACCCATCCACCAGTAATGCTCCTTTAGCCCTCTATATATTTTTGTACCACCAGGGTGCATGGCAAAAGGAGACTCATGTGCTTCCTTCAAAATAATCTGCCTCAAATCAACATCATTAGGAACATATATTCTACCCTAGTGTAGCAGTAGATCATCATTTCTGATTGAGAACTCTGGTTTCTTGCCTTGTCGAACTTCTTCCAACAGCTTCTGATACCTTTCATCATTCTGAGCAGCCATTCTAATCTGATCAATTAACACTAGGTGTACATGCCATGCAACTACTGTCTGCCCCTCATCATTAATCTCTAAACTGGCATATAATGATCTCAACTCATGTACCAAAGACAAAGGAGTAACCTGTAGACTTGCCATAGTCTTGCGACTTAGGGCGTCAGCCACAACATTAGCTTTCCCTGGCTGATAGTCTATCAGACAATCATAGTCTTTTATCAACTCTAACCATCTCCTCTGTCTCAAATTCAACTCTTTTTAGGTGCCCAAATACTTCAAACTCTTATGATCTGTGTAGATGTAGCACTTCTCCCCATACAAATAATGTCTCTAGATCTTAAGAGCAAACACAATAGCTGCAAGCTCCAAGTCATGTGTCGGATAATTCCTCTCATACGGTTTTAGCTGGCGTGATGCATAGGCAATAACATTTCAATCTTGCAGCAACACACAACCTAACCCATTGTGAGAAGCATCGCTGTAAACTGTATATTCTTTACCCGGTGTAGGTAAAGTCAGGACTGGAGCCTCAGTCAAACATCTTTTCAATTCATCAAAACTTTGCTGGCATTTGTCCGTCCACTGAAATTTCACATTCTTTCTAAGTAGCTTGGTCAATGGAGATGCCAACATGGAGAATCCCTTCACAAATCGACGGTAATATCCAGCTAACCCCAGAAAACTGCGAATCTCCGTGACATTTCTGGGTGGCTTCTAATTAAGGACAGCTTCAATCTTGCTAGGATCTACCTTAATACCCTCTGCTGACACTATGTGCCCCAAAAAGGATATCACCTTCATCCAAAATTCACATTTCGACAATTTGGCATATAGCTGTTTCTCCCTCAAAGTTTGCAGTACAATCCGTAAATGTCTATCATGCTCTTCTACATTCCTCGAATAGACCAATATATCATTAATAAATACCACAACAAACTGGTCGAGGTATGATCTGAAGATAGTGTTCATCAGATCCATAAAAGCAGCCGGAGCATTAGTTAACCCGAATGGCATGAACAAGAACTCATAATGGCCATAGCGGGTCCTGAAGGCAATTTTAGGAATACTCTGCTCTTGTACTTTCAGCTGATAATAACCTGATCTCAGGTCAATTTTGGAGAACACAGCTGCACCCCTCAACTGATCAAACAAGTTATCAATATGGGGCAATGGGTATCTATTCTCTATTGTCAACTTATTCAACTGCCGATAGTCAATGCATAACCGGAGAGTGCCATCTTTCTTCTTAACAAACAACACTGGCGCTCCCCAAGGTGACACACTAGGGCGGATAAAGCCCTTATTAAGCAGCTCTTGCAACTGCACTTTCAATTCTTTTAGTTCTGCTGGTGCCATTTTGTATGGTGTTATGGAGATTGGGTCCACACCAGGCATAACATCAATTTCAAACTGCACTTCTCTTTCTGGAGGTAATCCTGGCAATTCATCAGGAAACACATCCGGAAAGTCACATACAGTAGGAATGTCCCTCAGTGCTGGACTCCCTACTTGGGTGTCTATCACATGTGCTAAGTACGCCTCACACCCTTTTCTAATCATTTTTCTGGCCAGTGCAGCTGAAATGATGTTTGAAGGAAATAACTGCCTCTCCCCATGTATTACTACATCACCATACTGAGGAAGACCAAAAGTGATTGTCTTCAATCTACAGTCAATCATGGTGTAACACCCCTCACCCGTCTACATTGTAGCTGAGCAAGGCGTGCTACACGGCGTGTTGGAGCACCTTATCTTATCTGATTTCATTATAGTTCTTGATTTATTTATTCAAAAACTTTATTTAAGGTTTAGGCTATTTTTAATTTTATCAAAATCTAACTACTTTAGAAATTTCAAAAATTTTAATGATAATCCAGCAGAGTGCGGTAGTAATTTGGACTATGATTCTTACGACACCAAAAATAATTTCAATATATACTCGAATTCATAACTCAGATTGTCTCAAGGTATTCTCAACAGTTTCTCAAACTCAGATTCAGTCTCAAAAATTTTCAAACATAATGTATCTCAATACAGTATCCAGATTTCTCAGAAATCTCATCAGATTTTCAACATCTCAATATTCACAAGTACAATCTCATTATAACTCAAATTCGATTCACATATTAAAATACTTACTTTGAGTAGCTTCCATAATTCATAGGTTAATTACATGAGTTTATTTTGTACAAGATATACAAATAATTTACAATGTGCTAGGAATGAACAATATACATAACATGTATAAAATGAGCCCTATCTACATGCATTGCTGAGGAGGTGACAATCTTGAACTCTTCTGACACTTCTGCAGATCTGGACTCCAAAAATCTCAGTCGACAGTCTACTGGTTTTACCTTCAGTACTTGCGCGAGGAAGCAATTCCATCGCGCTAAGCATTTCTGCTTAGTGGTGCAATAATATAACAAGAAATAATATATACAAGTAAAGAAATAAATAAATCATCGTTTTGGATATCCAGGAATCAATTTAATTTGGTATGGTATTTCTAGCATTAACGATCTCATATACTAGTTTGTTCCTCTTTGGAAGTGCTTAGTTTATAACTTTTCAGTAATACTACCCAGTATACAAATTATTCTAACTGTATTGTATTTCAAGTCTCTACGGTTCTGCAATTCATATTTTTGTTATGTTTCTTTTGCTAATCTCTTTTACTCATTCATTCAATACTTAATTTAATTATACTGAAATTTCATTATACTTAACTTAACTTAATTGCTTGAATTGAATAATATTTTAATTGACTGCCCGTGTAGCCTATACACTGACCAGACTGGATAAATGGATATACTAGCACTGGGTACCTAGTACCTCGGGCCGTCACACCATCGGTCACAAAGTGTCTCCCGGTGTGCAAATAATGTGGCTAAAAAGCCATATAATCAATCAGGCATTAAGCCGAGTATAATAACACAATCTGTATAGCCATAGGCTATTAAAATCATAGTATGGCATAATAAGCCATAAAACACAATATAACGTAAAGTCATTTACAGAACAGTTGTCAGAATCCTATTGGCATTCCAACCTATCCAAACTAGTCAACTAGGCAAATTAGGGCATATTACAATGTTACATATTTAATTCTTTATTCATAGGGTTTATACATCTTTATGCCTTTCACTAGTCAATAAAATTATTGACCTTTTTATGCATCATGGATAGGTTGATTCTAGCATCAACATGTCACAATTTACAATTCAATATGCTGCCAATATAGTGCAATTTACCATTTTTACAAGTTGGCATTCATTGCCAAATCACTTCAAGCATCATTTTATGTAATTACCAATTTTCAATTTTAGTGAGCTAGATTGATCTAGCATAAAGTCCTATTTTCCTTAGTTTTTAGCTTTTGGTCAAAGAAGCAAAATTGTAGCTCTATGTCCTATTGCACACGGGGCAAAATTTTAGGTCATTCCGAGTTGTGTATACCAAGATATGGTCAATTTACTAAAGCTGGACAGATTGCACCTTTAGTGCAAAATTTGGTCAATTTCTCAATTTTTGTGTGCTAGATTTGTCTAGCTTAAAGTCCTATTTCTCTTGGTACTATTCCCTTCAATTCATTTCATTAGTCAACCTATAATATTGACCCTTGATGCACTCTACGTGAGTCAATTCTAATGTTACCAATATGTCATATTTTATAGCCCTTTAATGTTGGTATATGTTACCAATTTCATTTCCAAGTGTATCAATTTACCGGATTTCGGTGTACTATTTTGATCTAGCCGGACGACCTAGTTCCCTCAGTTTTTGGGTTTCGGTCCAAACTACAAACTTGTAGGTCTATGTCTTATGGAACGCGGGGCAAAATTTCAGATCATTCTGAGTTATGTAGACCAAGTTATGGTCATTTTACTATTGCTGGTCAAAATGTATCAAAATTGGTCACTTTAGGTCATTTTAGGTCATTTTAGGTTCGGCCAGTTTTTGGACCCGAACTTGTGTAAGCTTTTTGACTTGCTTATGGTCATTTATGGGCTTGGGTGTCTTCATAAGACTTTTAGATATAGGTCTTAACTATTCATGGTCAAAATTTCAGGTCAATTGGACCTGTTTTGAGTGATTTATGTCCTAAACACTAACTACTGCCCAAATGGTCAGTTTTCAGGCCTTAAATGCACTAATCCGGATTTGGTCACTTTTTAAGGTCAGTTTCTAGGCAAAATTTTAGCAACCTTTCTACATGAAAGTTGGCCTATTTGGTGTCTAGTTTTACTCCCCATTGGCCTCATACCAATTGGGTTCACAGTTTGGCACTTATGGCCTAATTTAGGTGCTGCCTTCAATACACAACCTACACAAAGTTCATACACTCCCAATTTAATGTTCCTTCTCCTCCTCATTACTACAATATTCAATCAACAACACTTCCATACATCTATTGTACACAATTCCAGCAACAATTCTGGGCAGAATGTTCAAGTGCTCAATGCACACAATTCATCATTAAGTTCAACATTCACTTCCACCAAAATTCAACATACTTCAATGTCAATATTACACATACACTTCAACATATTCATACTTCAATGTCACCTAGACTTGCTGCCCACAATTTAACATTAGCATATACCATTAATAATCACATGTTCACACACAAATTCATGCTATTAGGGGCTGCCAAACATGGCAGTTTGCTCAAGGCATCAAGGTTCCATTTCACACCCTTAATTTAAACACTACATGCACATACTTAAATACAAACTTACTACAACTTTCATTTGAATTAATCAACCTTCATTTTCATTCATTAGAAGTAAAAATAACTCAAGCTCAACAAGGGTTCATGGCTGCCCAAAATGAAGCAACAACACAAATCTCCAATAATTATTTCAAACTATAATTTAAATTTCTCAATTTCAATCAATTCAAGTCCTATCACTTCCCATACATATACCTATATCAAACATCATCTTTAAACTCATCTACATCATTTAAACACATCAAAATCCCATGAATGTCTTGGCTGCCGAAATGAAGGGCTCACCAAATATACATTAATTTACTCAATTTCTTCACAAATCAACTCACCCAAAGCTCAAAACAAGATCTAATGAAAGAAAATGGGGAGATTAAGCACTAACCTCAACTTGGGCTTGATTAAACTTCACCAAAACTCCTCTTTCTTGCTTCCTACATGCTGCCCATGATGTGTAGAACAAGTTTAATGAAGGACTCTTGAAGAAATGATGGCTTGATCATAGGTGGATGAAAGCTTATATTTTGGGCAGCCATGGATGAAGCTTAAAGCTCCAATTCGGCCATGGGAAGGGTGAGTAGAGAAGATGATGAAAAATGGGCTGATTAGTGTCCTTATGTGCCTCAAATAGTGCCACCTAACCCCACTAACTTAGATTAACATTTTAATAATCCAAAGTTTCATAATTCAATTTAATCCCCCCATATTTTCTCTAATTTTCATTACACATTTAATTTCCTTTTTCATGGGGTTCCCAAAATTTAATGCTACTTATTTTTAATGGACATTGAGGTCAAAAGGCAACTCTAGGTGTCAAATGACCAAAATACCCCACTTCGGGTTATATTCCGATTTTTCGGTAACACCGATTTTTCGTTTTTCTTTGTACTAATTTATTAATTTTTCTTTAATAATTCTAGTGTCAATTACATTTCAATAAACCTTTATCTATGTCTCAAAATTAAATTTCGAGGTTCCTGCGGTCTGAGGGCCTGCAACACCTTCCGGTGTGGTCACCATCATTGTGGTGCCACTGCTTAACTTAGCTTCATTTTCTCTCTTTCATTTTTGTTTGATTTTTTTTGTATTTTCTTTTTATTTATTTCATCATTATATGTCTGTTCACTATCACCGAAGTGTAGTTCCAGACATTCCGACTTGCCTGGACTATTATTTGGCTACTAGAGCAACAGAACGTACATAACACGTACAGTGGGGATGTTACACATGGCATGATGCCTGGCTAACCAATCCATGCCCAAGATAATGTCATAATCTCTGAAGGGTATTTCAATTAAATCAGATAGAAAAGTGTGTCCTTGGATCACCAAAGGACAGTCTCTATATAGCCTATTTACCCTGACCTCCTGGCCTAATGGACTAGTTACTAGCACATCATAGTCCATTGGTACACACTGAATAGCAGTAGAACACATCACCCTAGCACTAACATACGAATGTGTGGAGCCAGGATCAAATAACACATACACATCTTGGTCAAGGATGGAGAAAATACCAGCTACTACATCTGATGTTTCAGCTTCCTCCCTCTGACGCATGGTATACACTCGACGGTGTGCCATCGATCTTGGCTGGTTAACAGTGCTTTGACTTCCAGGAGTGCTACCAGGACCCCTACCTCTGCCTTTACCTCTAGCAGCTGACTGTGACCCTCTAGGTGCAGAGACTTGGGCTAATCCTTCCGATGTAACAAAAGATCCAGACCGGCGCAGACTAGTACAATCTTTAACGAAATGTCCGCTCCCTCCACAGTTAAAACATGCTCCAGTGGCCTTGAAGCAAACCCCACTATGAGTTTTACCATAAGTTTCACACTGCCGGACTGATAGAACTCCTCGAGAAGCTTGTTGGGTCGGCTGACCAGACCGGGGTGGTCTTTGGCCAGAAAATCTGCCTCTGTCGGATCTACGGGAGCTGGATCCCCCAAACTGTTTCCTCTTTCTAGAACCACTCTCAGATGTTTGCCCCGTAGTCTTTTCAGCCTTCTCTTTCTCTTGTGAACCCTTCTTCACTGCCCCTTCTGATTCTATCCTTTCCAGTTCCAGGGCCTGTGAGATCAATTCAGCAAAATTCTGATGTCGAAAACCCACGACTTGCATTCTCAAATTCGGCCTTAATCCGGACTCAAACCTCTTACATCTGTCTCTGGGGGTGGAGACTAAGCTTCCAGCATAGTGGCTTAGCCTTGAGAAGTCTCTTTCATATTCTGCTATGGTTCGGTCCCCTTGTTTCAAACTCAAGAATTCTTGCAACTTCATATCCACATATGCATCGGGAACCCATTTCTGTCGAAACTCCCTCAAAAAGTCTGACCAAGTAAGGACTGGAGGTTCTACTAGGCTGTGGGGGATGGTCTTCCACCATTCATATGCATCCCCTTGTAACAAGGAAACAGAATACTCAAACTTCATCTCTTCCGTACACTGCAGTTTTCTGAAAACTCGTTCCATTCTTTCCAACCACTGTTCTGCCTCCAGTGGATCCACAGTGCCTTTAAACTCGGTGGCCCTAAATTTCATCAACTTTTCATATTGCCGAGCTGAGGGCTGTGGTTGTGCTACAGGTACTGGAATTTGAGCTTGGGGTGGCACATTACCCGCAATTTGCTGGAAAAATGCATCCATCTCATTGCATCGAAAGCGTAAAGCTGCGGTGCTGGTGCAGGAGCTGGAGTGGCTGACCTACTCACGTTCTGGAGTGCTAGGGCTTCCCTTTGAACCTCAGCCTCAACAGATTGTTCTTCGGAATGATCTCCTCCTTCCATTCTGTTTTCCCAAATTTTCTACTTCCTGAGATCAAACACAAGGAGGTTGACCTCCATTAGTGCATATTCATGATGTAAATATGTCATATGTATCAATTAAAGACACTTGAGCAATTGTACTTATCAATAAAATGTTCATACACATAGTCAAAATTTATTGAAAAATCCATGCTCTGATACCACTAAAACATGTCACACCTTATCCCTCCGTAAGGCATAACATGATCCCGTAGAATACTTAATAAACTACCGAACTTCACCTACCGATAACTCATTAAGTACCCTACAAGGGATTTTAAAACAATTTTCTTACATTTTGGAAGTGGTGAGCATTTTGGTAGGAATTAAAAACCATTTATTCAAAGTTTAAATACTAGTAAAAATTTTTGTCCATTTAAATTTTGCCGCAAATTTTATAAAAATTTTGACAGAGTTCCGTTTGTAATTGGAGAAAACAGTTCTTCAAATACCTGAGAAAAACACTTCCGAAAATTTTTCACAACTCCCAACCTCCAATAAATCTCAATACACTCAATTCAAATCACTTCAAAGTAATTCCACAATGCAAATCAAAATTCATCATCTTAAAATATTTAATATTTCATTCACAAGGCATAAAACATGAAATTTACATGTACAAATATTAAATTTACAAAAGGAAATCCAAAATAATATTATTTCAATTTATTTACAACTGCTCAACTTACATTGATACACACAATATTTCTATATTTATATCAAAATTATCTACAAGGGTATAAAATAATACCCGTACAAAATGATCGATGTGGTCCACAATTCGATAGCAGCTCACTCTGCTGCTTTCTCCTTGCTCTTATCTGCGACAGCAAAATAAGCTATCGCTGAGTATAAAAATACTCAGTGGTGCACAATAAAATTTAAAATACAATACATAAATCATTCATTGGTGAAACACAATTTAAATATTTCTCAAATTATCAAAGCTCATAATAACACAATTTAGTCAAACAATTTCATAAACACAGTGTTGCCAAAGTCATACACAACTTAAGCCATGAAACAAAATTTCCGATCAATGCCGTGTTGTACACCACGACAAAGCAATCTCAACCCCATTAGTCGAAAATCAATGAGGGAGGTGGCTAGCTAGCTAATGAGTACTCATCCAATCTCAACCTCAACTGGCAAGCCAGAGAGGGAGGAAAATAAATGATCTCAACTCCATAAATGGAGGAGGAATAATGTAACACTATCATGCTAAGTGTGAACATAAAATCAATTCAAAACAATTTATTCAAATAATTTATGAAAAATCTAATCAATTTCCAAAGTCATATTTGCGATTATAAAATGGCAACACAGTACATAATTAATCACAGAAGTCAAATTTTTAAGAATAAAATATTTAAATAAGAATTATTGTGCACAGACCTGACGTGAGTCGTCTTTAGGCCTTGACTCAGTCTCTCAGAGCTTCCAAGTCTTTTTCAGCTGAAACACACAATTTCACAGTGTTTCAGTACCATAACTTAGCATAAATCCAAAAATAAAATTCACTTCATTTTTACCTAGCTTTAATGTGCTAATTTCGACGTTCTCGAATTTTTTGTATTTCGGGTTACTATTCACTACACTATTCAAGTCAAATTGTTGACTTTTTAAGGCTTAATAGGTGTGGGAACTCCAACTTCACCCACATACTACATTTTGGTCATTTTCTCAAAGCTTAAATCCTTTTGGCCAAATTGTCAAATTTTCAGTTTTAGTGCTCCAAGTTGCACTGTTCCATTGGTAATTTTACTGTTAGAATTTGACAAAACTTCCTTCATAAAAAATGTTCCTTATTGTCTTAAGTTTATTCTCATTTTTGAATCACCCAAATTGGAGTTTTGTAGCTCAAGTTATGGCCATTTGAACTAGGGCTGCCGGATTGGACACAACCCATATTTTCTGGGCAAATTTTGGTGCTGGCAGATTTGGGTCACCAATTTGGGGTAGCCAAATGGCTTGGTTGCTGGCAGAATTTGTACTTGTGTTCTTCATGAAAGTTTTAGGTCTATATCTCATCTAACCACTGGTAAGATTTCAGGTCAATTTGACCTGCCTAGCTCGAGTTATAACCTAATGAACAAATATTGTTCATTTGGTCGGTTTATCTGATGTATCGCTCTTATTCAACTTTGGTCAATTTGTTCACTAGGTTTTGGTCACTTTTTGGGCATGGTTCCTGAATGAAAATTGCGTCATTTTATGTCTATTTTCATCCCCAATTGGTACCATATCAATTGGACTTGTAAAATTTCAGTTTTGGTCCTTCAAAGTTGACTTGGTCATGCTGCCAGCAGCATAACCATATACCCTCCGAATTTGGCTTCAATTCCAACAATTCAAACACAACTCATTTGGTCACAATTGACCATTTTTTCACTTCACAATAGGTCAAAGATGCCATTTACTCATTTCTTACATTTTTATTTCACCAACCCTAAGTCCCAAAACCCTAACTCACTTAATTGTTGTAATTAACTAAATTCAAAGCTATCAACCATAATCAATCAACTAATGGAGGTCCATAAATTCATTCAAACCCATCAAATTCATGCAAATCATACTCTCCTTCAACAGGCCGAAATTTCAGTTTGGTCCCTCACAATCTTTTTCTTTTCATTTTAAACATATTACAAGCTAATTCAAACCAAAAACACAAAAATCAAATCTCAACTTTTAAATTGATACACTTACCTCAACTTTGATACCAAATCTTCAATTTTTTCTCCTCTTTTCTTCTTTCTTTCTTGTTATTTTTCTTTCTCAAGGGAAGGGAATAAGGTTTTATGAAGTGATTATGGAAAAATTTGGGATTTGGTAAGGGTTTCAAAGCTTGAAGATTAGCTTTAATGGAAGTTCATCAATGGTGAGGGAGAGGGAAATGGGAGGCGGAAATAAGGAAGGAAAGATGACCCAAAATGATTTTTGTTTTCTTTTTATTTCTTTTATGTATTTTAGCCTATGGAAGACCACAAAAGTCTAATTTAATAATTCAATTAATTAATTTATTTATGGCATCATGCATGAGGTCATGCATGATGTCATCACCTTTTTACTTTTTCATTTGTCATCACCTTTTTTTTTTTGAAATTTTCTTTTCTCCGATTTTATTTGACAGTTAGGTCAGGAGTCAGCTCTCGGGGTCAATTGACCAAATTGCCCCTCGCCGGTTCATCCCGGTTTGCAAATAATTCCATATTTCTTCTGGCTCCCTGACCTAATTATTTGACTGGCTTAACAGTTTTTTTTTTGTGATTTTCTCTTTTCCACTGTGTTCATAAGGGTCCTAAGGACCGCAGCGTCATATTTTACGGTTCGAAATTTGAGTTTAAAATGACTTTGCAGTCGTTCCCGAGGAGGTCACCCATCGCTGTGACTCTCGACTTGTTTAACTTCTTATGTTATGTTTTTCTTATTTATACTTAACTAATTGAACATTACTAATTATTTGTGTTTATGGTTTCTCTAGTTGTCTTAAGTATGGTTCTAATCCCCTTAATTGTCTGGACCGACGCCGGTTAACGGAACAGTGAAATATACCAGGCTATACAAATAGGGGTGTTACAACTGAATCACCACTCAACGATAGCTTTGTATGCTGTCGCAGGCGAAAGAAAATATAAAGCAGCTGAGCAAGATTACTAAAAGGCATAGTGAGACTATCTTCTGGTATATCATAGGTATACCCTTGTACTTTAGATTTTGATGTAATTCTGTAATTGTATGTATGAAATTTACTTTGAGCAGTTGTACCAACTCTTCTGTAATATATTTTTGGATTGTAATGAAATACAAATTATTATAAGGTTATCTTGAGATTTTATGTATTTATAAAGTTTTGCACTACTAAATTTTTTATGATCCCATGAATGTAAATATTAATTTTGTTACCTTAATGAGAGGTTTCAATGTTTGATTTAATTTAAACTGTGTATTGAGTTACTTGTGTTGATTTGTAAAATGAGATTGAATAATGGAGTTGTGATTGAGAAAAATATTTGGAGTGTCTTTATTTTCAGGTTTTAAGAACTGTTTTCTCAAAATACAGACGGTACTCTGCCGAAATTTTCATAAAAATTGCGGAGATTTTAAATATCTAAAAATTTAATTTATATTTGGACTTTAAATAAAGGTTTTTAAAATTTGAAAAAAATAAAAAATTTACCCACTAATTTAAAAATGAATGAAAATTTTTTTAAAATTCCTTGTAGTATATTTAATGGGTTACTGGTAGGCGAAGTACGGTAATTCATTAGGTATACTACGGGAGCATGTTACATCTTACGAGGAGTAGAGTGTGACAAATGTACTGTATGTTTCAAACAATGACATTGAGCAGTTGTACTATGAAGAAAGAATATTCAAATTACAGGTGAAAACATAATTTAAAAACTAGCTCTGATACCACTAAAACATGTTACGCCTTACCCCTCTGTAAAGTATAACATGATCCCGTAATATACCTAGTGAATTACCAACTTTGTCTACTGATAACCCATTAAATACACTACAAGGGTTTTTAAACCTTTTCTTACTTCTTTTTACCGTGATGAGCACTATTTACAGGTGTTAAAAAAAATTTTTAACTGAAGTGAAACTAAATAACACATTTGAAGTATTAATAATTTCTGTAAAAATCTTAACAGAATGCCATCTGTATTTTGAATAAAATAGTTCTTCAAAAACCTGTAAAAAAACACTTCCTATATTTTGTTCAATCCCCAAACTCCAATGTTTAATCAACACAATATGTTTCTCAACATTTGCCAACTCAAATCCACATTAATTTTTTTTCAGTATTTTCAAAAGTTGAGATAAAAGAAATATATCACAAATTTTACAAGCCAAAATAATTCACAATTTATTTTACAACTTCAATGTACAATTTTAATTTACAACTACTCAAAACCAAGAACAATATATACATACAGTGAACATACATTACAATACAAAATGCAAAATATGGTATACTTAATATACCCGATGAACTCTCAATGAAACACTAGCAGCCTAGTCTGCTGCCCTGTCAGTCTGTCTACCTGCGACAGCAATGAAAAGCTATCGCTGAGCCAATGTCTCAGTGGTGCACAACATTAATAAAATGCAACTTTAACTCATAAATCATAAGTCGTATAAATAGTGGATACTTAAAACTATAGTTAAATTCAAAGACCGTAAATGTCATAAAGAATTTAAACTCCATTTCACAATATCACAATAAATATCAATAAATCACACACATAGCTTAATCATGTTCCAAAGTCCAATTCATCCCAAGAGCCGATGGCTAATGAGGAATAACATAGCTAGCTAGCAATAATATGAGTACTCATTCTATTCGTCCTCAACAGGCACACACCTCAACACTTCAGCCAGAGAGGGAATTCAAAGTCAATTCGTCCCACTAGACAAGCTAGCAAGGAATTCAATCAATATACATGATATCTATGGTTTCAAACCATTTATAATGTTTTTCAAGCAATAAGTATCCATCAAATATCATTAAGACAAAATTTCACAATTTAAACGATAACAAACAATTTATCATAATTTATTTCAATTGAAAATTCAAAAGAAATAACTATTGTGCACAAACCTCTAATAAATGTCTCTTGGCCCTAACTCAGTGTTTCCTTCCCCTTCCCTGAGTCTTTGCTAACTAAAAAAGACAATTTGAAGTGTTTCAGTACTTATTTAAATTGTCTCTAACAATAATGCTTAATAATTAGTTTATTAAATACTATAATTTCCCTTAGTCAACCTAAAATGTTGACCCTCGATGCACTCTAGGTGAATTAGGTTTAATGTTACCAATATGTCACATTTTATAGCCTTTTAGTGTTGGTACATGTTACCTAATTCATTTTCAAGTATATTGTATTTTATTGCAATTTATCGGATTTCGGTATGCTAATTTTACCTAACCGAATGACCTAATTCCCTCAGTTTTCAGGTTTCGGTCCAAACTAAAAACTTGTAGGTCTATGTCATATTGCACGTGGGGCGAAATTTCAGGTCATTCTGAGTTGTGTAGACCAAGTTATGGTCAATTTACCAATGCTGGATAGAATGCACCAAAATGGTAACTTTAGGTCATTTTTAGGTCACTTTTGGTTCGGCCAGTTTTTGGACCTAAACTTATGCAAGCTATTTGGCTTGGTTCTGGCCATTTTTGTACTTTGGTGTTTTCATAAGAATTGTAGATATATGTCTCAACTATTCATGGTAAAAATTTCAGGTCAATTGGACCTGTTTTGAGTAAGTTATGGTCAAAAAACTAACTACTACCCAAATGATCAATTCTCAGGCTTCCAAAGCACTAATCCAGATTTGGTCATTTTTCAAGTCACCTTTTAGGCAGAATTTTGGTAAGCATACCTGAATGGAAATGGGACCGAGTCACTATAGATTTTGTTAGTGGTCTACCTCTCACCCAAAAGAAGCATGATGCAGTGTGGGTGATAGTGGATAGATTGACGAAGTCAGCACATTTTCTGCCAGTTAGGACTGACTACTCACTGGAGAAGTTAGCAGAATTGTATATCAGTGAGATAGTTAGACTGCATGGAATCCCACTTTCCATCATATCTGACCGAGACCCAAGGTTTACATCGAGATTCTGGAAAAAGTTGCAAGAAGCCTTGGGCACACAACTCCGCTTTAGCACGGCTTTTCATCCCCAGACGGATGGACAGTCAGAACGAGTAATCCGGGTAAATCTAAGAACTAATTGAATTTTCAAAATTAACAAATTGAAATAATAATAACAATGTGAATTATGTGATAGATCCTGGAGGATATGCTAAGGAGTTGTGTCATTGAGTTTGAGGGGAGTTGGGATAGATACCTCCCACTGGCAGAATTCGCATATAACAATAGCTACCAAGCTAGCATTCAAATGGCTCCGTATGAAGCACTGTATGGGAGGAAATGTAGAACCCCAGTGTGTTGGACTGAATTGGGTGAAGATAAGCTGGTAGGACCAGACCTGGTGAAACAGACTGAGGAGAAAGTGAAGATAATCAAAGCTAACCTGAAGGTTGCTTCAGATAGACAGAAATCATATGCCGACTTGAAGAGAAAAGAGATAGAGTATGCAGTTGGTGATAAAGTGTTTCTCAAAGTCTCACCGTGGAAGAAAATATTGAGGTTTGGAAGGAAGGGTAAGTTAAGCCCTAGGTTCATTGGCCCATATGAAGTTATTGAACGTGTGGGACCAGTGGCCCATCGGCTAGCTTTACCACCAGAACTGGATAAAATTCACAATGTATTCCATGTTTCTATGCTGAGAAGATATCGCTCAGACCCTTCACATGTCATTTCCATGGAAGAGATTGAAATCCAACCGGACTTGACATAGTCAGAAGAACCTATATAGATCCTAGCTCAGGAAGTGAAGGAACTGAGAAATAAACAAATTTCACTGGCGAAAGTGCTTTGGAGGCACCACAATACTAAAGAGGCAACTTAGGAAAGTGAAGAGATAATGAGGCAACAGTTCCCTCAACTATTTGCATCAGGTAAATTTCGAGGACGAAATTTTTATTAGAGGGGAAGAGTTGTAACACCCTCCTTGTATCAACTCCGTACATTCTACTATTCTGGTGACCAGTGTCGGTCCGGACAGCTAGAACGTCCGAAAAAATATTTAAACTAAAGTGAAGAACCATAATTAACTCAAATATTAATAAGAAAAATTTAGGAAAAATTTTAGAAATAAAATACAACAAAGTTAAATGAGACGGTGCCCTAGCGATGGGTAACCTAGTGAGAAGTTGCGGTTCTCGCAACTAGGAGCCCTAGACCTAAGGGAAAAATTATAAAATAATTATTAGGACTCCAGAGAAGGGTTATTAAGGTTCTTATGGCATTAGAATACCAAGAAAATGCTTAGAAAAATTTTTCAATCAGTACAGACAATTTTGGCCCGTTAAGCCAAACGGAGGACATTTTGGTCATTTTGTCTTCAGAGATGATTTTTTGCCAACTTTTCCAATTAAATAAATAATTTATATATCATAAAATATGAATAAATGTTGTTAAAAATTTAATTGCAATTAAATAGACAAGAAAAGGAGAGAAAATGAAAGAAAATAGACTTATGACATCATAATGATGTCATTAAAGTTCTCCCAACCAACCCAATGTTGACACATGGCATAACTTTATTTAAAAGAGACAAAATGGGCTGAAATTGAAAAAAAATCAGAACTTCATCTTCTTCTTTCTTCTTTGCCGTGAACCTCCACCATAGGTACCCATTTGCAAGCTTTTCAAAGCTTGATTTTACTAACTTCTACCCAACAAGACCCTAGCCTAGCAACACAAAAAAGTATTCTTACACCTTGGAGATTCTTTTGGGAGCAAAAAGAAAAGGAAAGAAAGAAACCTAGCAAGTGGGAAACTTCACTCTATTGAGGTTAGTGACCTAATCTTGTTCTTTCACTTTGAATTCATGTGCAAGGACTAAGAATGAGTGTAAATGACAAAGAAAATTGATGAATACCATTTGTATGCTGACCCATGATTTACATCAGCCTTAGTTAAGGCAAGATTATGATGATTTTAATGAAGTTAAAAGGCTTGTATGGCTGCCCACAATATGTATCTCTTAAATGAATGTTGAAATGCAATGATATTACATGGTTTGTAATATTTGAGTAAGGGTTTGGAGTGAAAAATCGGACTTTGACCATGTGATGAAGAAAATAGGTTTTAATGGTCAATTAGTGACCATTTGGTTCTGTTTAAATAAAAAATGAAGTGTGTTGAGTAGTAGGATTTGGGTTTGGTGTGGCTGCCCTTGGTGACCTGTAGAATTGGACATGAGTCCAGCAGGTTTGGGCAGCAATAACTTGAATTATAGAGGTCCAAATAGTGCAAGGCCAATTGGACATGAAACTAGACACATAATGGCACAACTTTGGTGAGGAAACTATGCCTAGAAAACTAAATCAAGTTGACCAAAAGTTTGCCCTAATCCGGGTGACCTGTATTCTGCCTGGGCAAAATTACCAAATGAATAGTGTTTGGTCATTTGGCCATAACTCAGTGTAGAAAGGTCCAATTGACCTGAAATTTTACCAGCAATAAGCTGAGATATAGACCAACAACTTTCATGAAGAAACCTAACCCAAATTATGACAGAATGTATTCAAAAAGTGAGTTGCAGTCACTGTTCCTAACATTGTAGATTTGGTCAGTCCAGAAATTCTGGAAAACTTTCAATCCGGCCAGTTGTGGTTTTTAGGCCATAACTTGAGCTAAAAAACTCCAAATGCAGTGATTCAAAAATGGAAATGCAGCTAGACAAAATAAGGAACAACTTTCATGTTGATCATTTTGCCAAATTCCCACTGCAAAAATGACTAATGGAACAGTAAAGACAAAGTATGAAAACTGAAAATTCTGTCCAATTAACATTAAGTTTAGAAATGGTATTGGCGATCAATACCAACAAATTTAGAATGTAAAATGTGGTATGTTGGGAGTATTAAAACCAATGTACTATTGCCTATGCAAAAGTCAACATTTTTGTTGACTAATGAATGGAATAGTAACCCTAAAACTTGAAATTCAAAAATTATGAAACTTAAAAGTGTAAAATGCCCTAGTATACCTAGCAAGATTGGTTTGGATAGGTTGGCATGCCAATAGGGTTCTGTTAGCAGTACTGCATATGGCTTCATGCCATTCTGTGTTTCATGGCTTCCTATGCCATTCTGTGACATAATAGCCTTTGGCTATGTTATTTGAGTTGATATACTTTGATTTTAACCCTGATAATTATTACAGCTTATTAGCCGCTCATTACACCGGAGACACAATATGACCGATGGTGTGATGGTCTGAGGTACTTAGTACCCAGTGCCAATTTACCCATTTATCCAGTACAGTCAACTAGTATGGGTTACTCGGGCAATGATAATAAACCTTACTAAATTTTAATCGAATAATACTGCAAATAATATCATAAATTAAATCTATCCAAAAATGTAATCATACATTCTGCATACTTATTTTATTTTATTTTATTTTATTTTATTTTATATTGTCACCACTAAGCAGAACTGCTTAGCGCATCACTTTTGCCACGCGCAGGTACTGGAGACCTAGCTGGGGAACCCAGCAGACATCAGACCGGGTGAGCCTTTAGACCTGCATCCGGAGTCCAGAGTCACTTCACATTCTGCAGTGCATATGGTAAGACATTAGGATTGTGAGGTAGCATTTTGCATTTTGTATTAGTTTGGATTGTAACTATAAATTCTCGAAATTATGTAATGGTGTAAATTTATGAAATATCATGTTATTAAAATTTTCTGTATATTATGTTGTAAAATGAAATATTGAGAAATATTTATGAATATGCTTCCGGTGATGGTGTGAACAGAAAAGAAAAATTTCTGAAAATAGTATTGTGATTTTGAGATTGAGTTGAGATATGTGTGGATAATGGAGTTTGGATTTGGAAATTGTATTGGAAGTGTTTTTAACAGGTTCAGAAGAACTGTGTTTCTAATTTACAGCCGGCACTCTGCCGGATTTTCTATAAAAGTTACGAAAAAATTTAGATTTATCAAAAATTATAAACAAATGAATTAAAAGGGATAAATTGTAATAGAAATATGAATTGGTGCTCCGACACACTGAGTGGCATATCTTGCTCGGCTACACTGTAGACGGGTAAGGGGTGTCAAATGTAGTGGTATCAGATCATCGATTTAGGCGTTTCTGGGCCTAGATAAAGTGCATACCCTTGCATTGCATTTATAAGTGTTGAGGTGACACTGATGTAGATCTGTTTGTTTTCTTATTTTGAATAGGATATGGATCTTGCTTCGCAAAGAGCAGTTGATGAAGAGGTGGAGAGTCGTGCTCCACTAAGGGCTGAATCTGGGGGCTGGGGAGAATCTGCTCCACCAGCAGCTAAGGCACCTGCCCAACCTCAGTTTGCTCTATTTTAGCAAATGACTGAATTCTACTGGCAAATGATGGGGGCAATTCCACCACCATAACCACAGCCACAACCTCCACCAGCACTACAGAAATCTCATCTGGATAAACTGCGAAAACATGGGGCTATAGACTTCTTTGGGAAGAGGGGGTATGATCCCATGACCGCAGAAAACTAGTTGGATAGAACCATCAGAGTGCTGAAACAACTAAGCTGCACCCCCAAGCAGAACCTAGTGGGTGCTGTGTCCCTACTTCATGATGATGCATATCAGTGGTGGGACACAGTAACCAGTGAGGTGCAACCTGAACGGATCACCTGGGAATTCTTCCTCACAGAGTTCAGGAAGAAATATGTGAGCAAAGTGTATTTAGAAGAGCGAAGAAGAGAATTTATCAGTCTGAGACAGAGACAATTGTCAGTGGTGGAATATGAGCGTGAGTTTGTCAGACTAAGCAGATATGGGAGGGAGATAGTCCCTACAGAGGCAGAGAGGTGCAGAAAGTTTGAAGAAGGGCTTAATGACAACATCAAAGTCATGATCACAGCATTGGAGATTACTGATTTCGCTAAGCTAGTAGATGCTGCATCAAAAGTGGAAAGGGTCAGAATCAATGAACAAAATAGAAGGGAAAGACAGCAGAAGAGGGGTCCGGGTCAGTCCAATACATTTTCTGCTCCCAGTAAGAAGAGTAAGGGTCCTCCTACTCAGAGTTCAGGACCACCACAGGGTCAGGGTCAGTCTCAGGGGCCCAGACCATAGTTCACACCTAGGAGAGGCCAGTCCACACCATTAGTGGGCAGCTCTCCAGGGACGGTGTTCAGGGGACCAGCCCCAGCATCTTCTACTTGTCAGTACTGCTAGAAGTGGCATAAGGGGGATTATTGGTGAGTGACCAGTGCATGCTTACGGTGTGGATCTACAGAACATCAGATCAAGAATTGTCCGAAGAGGACTACTACAGTTGCTCCAACACAAGCTGACAGACCTGCTCCTGCACCACAAAGGGGTAGGAAGCCTGGTAAATCTGAGGTAGCTGGTCCATCACTGAGGCCTGCATTCGAGTCAGCTGAGAGGCCAGACACTAGAGTACCTACCAGGGCCTATGCTATTAGAGCTCAGGAGGAGCAAGATGCTCGGATGTCATCAGGGGTACGTTTTCCCTCTACAACACTTCTGTGCATGCATTGGTGGATCCAGGATCCACTCATTCCTACATTTGCATCAAACTACCCATTGAGAGGGGAGTTCTAGTAGAGGAGAGTGATCAAGATATTCAGGTCACAAATCCACTAGGCCACAGTGTGGTTGTGAATAAGGTGTATAAAGGTTGCCCATTGAGGATTCAGGGGTATGAATTCTAGGCAGACCTAATTGAGTTGCCCTTCCACTAGTTTGACGTGATTTTGGGAATGGACTAGTTGTCACGTCATCAGGCAATAGTTGATTGCAAATTGAAGAGAATTTCTCTGAAAACTTCTAAGGGTAATGAGATCACTGTTGTGAGTGAAAGGACAGATTTCCTGTCCAATGTTATCTCAGCCATAGTTGCAAGAAGAATGATGAGAAAATGCTGTGAAGCTTACCTAGCACATGTGGTTGATACTAGGTAGGCTAAGCCAAACCTGGGTGATATACCCACAATAAGAGACTTCCCAGGTGTATTTCCTGAAGAGTTGCCTGGTTTACCACCAGAAAGGAAAGTCGAGTTTGCTAATGAGGTAATGCCGAGTACAACACCCATTTCTATTGCTCCTTATAGGATGGCACCCACTGAATTGAGAGAGTTGAAAACTCAGTTGCAAGAGTTGCTTGATAAGGGGTTCATATGCCCCAGTGTGTCACCATGGGGAGCTCCGGTGCTGTTTGTGAAGAAGAAGGTGAAGGAACGGAAGCGTGAAACACACAAGTTAGAATTCAAAAATTTTTACCTAGGGTCACATGCATCATGCAAGATTTATTTTTATCAATTTGATTTCAATGATAAAAAACATATTAAAACTCTTTTAATATGTTTTTGGATCTGTATTTGGCATTTAAGATTTTAAAATTAATCAGATTAATTTTAGAACCCTAGATTAAATTAAGAACGATTACACTAACCTCTTGATGCACTGCAGCGTGTCTGCGCCTTTGAGATTCGTCTTCAGGACACCAGATGTTGTCCCTTTAGCTTGTCCACACCAAGAACACCTATGGCAGCCCTTGAATAGCTTCTAAAGCTTTTTCTATTAATTAGAAATTCAAGTTCTGCCTTTTAAGAGATTAGAGATGTAAACAGGACACTAGAAACAATTTCTAGTGTTCTTAATTCAAGAGATTGATGGCTAATCTCTTTGAATTGATGAGAGATGAAGAAGAATAGATGAAAAGCCTCAAAGCGGCGTGACAAAGGAGAGGAGTGGCTGCTGGTTGTTTTTTTCTTTTCATAACAACACTTAAATAGCTAGGTTAACACATTAAGCTCTTGCCACATGTCACCCTTTGATTAGCTCTAGGTTTAAGTGACCCAATCACATTGTGCCAAGTGTCAAACCTATATTTAATCTTGATTTTAATCATCTTACATGATTAAAAAACATTTGGCAAGCTTATGTGTAATCCCATGTGTCACCATCTCATGGTGCCACATGTCACACTGTGAAATGACAAAAATGCCCCTGTGTCTTAATTTTGAGTTCTTAACCCAAAATAATTATTTTTCTTCTTCTAATTAATTTATATCAAATATAAATTAATTAATTAATCTCTATTAATTAATTTCTCATTAATTAAATTCATATTTAAACACTTTAAATATAAATTTAATTTATACTACACATCCAATAATCTAGATTTGGTTTCAAGTTATGCTAGGGACTTTGCAATTTAATTGCAAACCAAACCTATTTAATTAATCAATTAAACTAATTAATTAATTAATTAAATCATATTTAAATAGGTGATAACTTGTGTATGTGTGTGACTTACTAGGCTCATCACTAATTGGTAATGAGACATGATATCAACTCTTAATACCATTAGAACTCTTTCTTACCATAAATGATTTCTCTAAATCATTTTATGCACCTCATAGACCATGGTTAATACTTAGCATAGCATGCCATGGCCACCCAATTAGTAATAAGGTTTACCTTAAATGAACCTATAATCATATGTTACCATGCACTAGAATCTCTCTGTTACAAAATCCCAACTCAAGCTGGAGTCATGGTTTATGTCAAACTCCATTTGCTATGAATATTATGTTCTCTTTTAATTCCAGTTCTTGATTAAAAAGATTTTCTCATCAGAAACTCTTTTCTGAATAAATCTATCTGTCCTGGCTAGGAACTTGAAACATCAAGAACAATTAAATGAACATAGGATTTTATCTCTATTTACTTAGAGGAACAGATTCCATCTTGATCAACACCTACCTCCATATATAACTAGTAGGAGCCAACACATGCCCATATACCCATACATAGTACAAGTATGAAAGCAGTATCAAACTCAAACTACCTATATATAAGATAACTGTGCTATCTCGTGTCTAAAGATTATATGCATCGATATGATTTATGACAAAACATTGACAAGAGTAAACTCCATGTGCTTGTCATAAGTGTCAGTTCACCTACTTATCATTTATAAGTGCCTATCATGTTTGTTATATGGCATGAGACTCACCATTCCATCTTATTTATATCTCATATAAATAACTTGGGAACAAACATGAATACAATCTTTCTGGATAAGTCATGTCATTATTATGAAGTATCCTCGATTGTGAACCTATTTATGATACTTTGTGCTAGAAATATTGTTACTCATATTCTTAACAACTTAAGAATAATATTTCTAACAAAATATCAATGGACCTTTTCTATTACACATAAATATATTATGTAAACGAAAAAGTGGAAATGCCTTTTATTAATAAAAATATGTACAAGATACATACTAAATGATATGCTCTAGGGCATACTACTAACAATCTCCCACTAGCACTAGAGCCATTCATTACAATATCTTAGACCTATCTTCTCAAGATGTCGGTCTAACTGAGTCTGTGACATAGGCTTAGTGAATGGATCAGCTGGATTTTCAGCTGATGCTATTTTCTGCGTGGCTACATCGCCTCGCCCAACTATTTCTCTGATAATGTGGTAGCGCCTTTCTATGTGTTTGGATTTACGGTGAGACCTTAGTTCCTTAGCTGTATGATTGCTCCATTATTGTCACGGTGTAGTGGAGCTATTGACTCAATGGAAGGAACTCACGTAAGTTACATCACGAGCTTCTTTATCCAAATGACTTCCTTTGCGACATCGATGCAACAATATACTTAGCCTCTATAGTGGAATCTGCGATGCGTGCTCTGTTTGGAACTCTTCCAACCGACTGCACCTCCATTACAAATGAGCACATATCCAGGTAGACTTTCTATCATCGATATCCGATTGGAAATCGAATCGGTATAACCATCCAATTGCCGTCTCTACCTCCATAAATCAAGAATAAATCCTTAGTTCTTCTCAAGTACTTAAGGATATTCTTGACAGCTATCCAGTGTTCCAAACCTGGATTGGATTGATGTAACATCCTTATTTTAGCTAGTCCGTACAGTCTACTGTTCCGGTGACCAGTGTCGGTCCGGACAGCTAGAACGTCCAAAAAAAAAATAATAAATAAATAATATATATTTAAACTAAAGTGAGGAACTATAATTAACTCAAATATTAATAAGAAAAATTTAGAAAAAAATTTTAGAAATAAAATACAACCAAGTTAAATGAGCCGGTACCCTAGCGATGGGTAACCTAGTGGGAAGTTGCGGTTATCGCAACTAGGAGCCCTAGACCCAGGGAAAAATTCATAAAATAATTTTTGGGACTCCAGAGAATGGTCATTGAGGTTCCTATGGCATTAGAATGCCAAGAAAATATTTAGAAAAATTTTTCAATCGGTACAGACAATTTTGGCCCGTTAAGCCAAACGGAGGGCATTTTGGTCATTTCGTCTTCAGAGATGATTTTTGGCCGACTTGTCCAGTTAAAAAAATAATTATTATGATCTAAAATATGAATAAATATTACTAAAAATTAAATTGGAAATGAGTAGAGAAGAAAAGAAAAGAAAATGAATTAAAATTATAATTTTGACCTCATGCTTATGTCACTAAGCACTCCCACCCAATCACCACTTGACAAAATAAATAAAAGGGATAAAAATGAAGCAAAAATGAGATAAAACAAAAGAAACTAGCAGTTTCCTTCTTCATACGGGCTGAATCAAGAGAGAAAGAGAGAGAAAAGGAAAAGAAAGAAAGAAAGGAAGAAGGAGAAGGAGATGAACAGTAGCAGAAACAGGGGTTCAGCAGGGCAGCATGTTTCTCTTCCGTCCTGGTGAGTTTGGCTCAAAATCTACGGCTGACTTTTGGATATGTTTGAGGTATGTATGTGTGGAAGTTATGGTTAAAATTTGGTGATTGTTCAACGGTTAGATTTGAAGAAATATATTGTTGAACACAGGCTGTCTGTAGGTTAAATTCTGAATTTTGGCTACTGAAATTTGAGAAAAATAAATAGTTAGGATGCTTATAAAATTATGAAATTTGGTACAAATGATATTTGGGATGTTGAGGCTGCTGGGTTAAAATTTGGTGAATTTTAGACTTGTGGTTTATGAGATATAAATTGTTTTGCATGAGCTATCTGAGTAAGACTGATTTCTGCAAAAATTCAGATTTTGAAGGGTTGAATGAATGTTTTGATATCTCATGATATAGAGATTATTTGATGCTAAAATTTTTATTGATATTGTATAGGGATGTCTTGAATATATGGTTAAAATTTGGGATTTATCTAACGGTTAGATCATTATATATAAATTTGAATGCACAAGCTGCCAGATTCGGTATTAATGGGTGGTTGTGGATTTAAGATTTATAATAGGAGTTTAGTCCAATTTAAGGGGAAATGTTATTGAATTTTTATTGGATATTTAATTTAGGAAAGTGAAGTTATAATTGATTATGATTATTATGGTTCTAGGAGAAATATTGAAGAATAACAAGCTCAAGGTTGGTTTCAAAAAGGTTAGTACTAATTCATCCTTAAAACTTTGTATATATATATCATGTGGAGTATGAAATGAAGGTGAAATTAAGAGAATTGAAACAAGTTTGCATGAATAAATTCCACCAATTTTGGAAGCCTTAGGATACATTAGGGTTTCATTGATTAGATTGAGTTATAGTTTTACATGGCTGCCATTGAACATAAATTAGATACTTTGATTCATTGATTGCATGTATATGGAGAATTGAAATGGCAGAGTTAGGGTTTGGGCACAATTTGAGATTTTGTTTATGTAATGATAAAAGTGAGTTTTAATGGTCAATTAGTGACCATTTGGTTATGTGTAAACAAGAAATGAGGTGGTTTGATTAGTGGGAATTGCAGTTGGTGTGGCTACCCATGGTGACCTGCAGAATTGGACATGAGTCCAGCAGGTTTGGGCAGCCATATCTTGAATTTTATGGGTTCAATTGGTACAAGACCAAGTGGACATGAAACTAGACACATAATGGCACAACTTTGGTGAAGAAACCATGCCCATAAAACCAAACCAAGTGGACCAAAAGCTTGCTCAAATCCGGGTGACCTGCAAGCTGTTTCTGCAGAATGACCAAATGAATAGTGGTTGTTTATTTGGCCATAACTCAATGTAGAAAGGTCCAATTGACCTGAAATTTTACCAACAACAAGATAAGATATAGACCAACAACTTTCATGAAGAAAACTACCTCAAATTATGACCAGAACCTATCCAACAAGGGAGTTGCAGTAACTGTTCACTGCACTGTAGATATGGTAAGTCCAGAAAAATTCCAATCCGGCCAGTTGTGGTTTTTGGACCATAACTTGAGTTACAAAACTCCAAATGGAGTGATTCAAAAAATGAAATTAAACTAGACGAAATAAGGAACAACTTTCATGTTGATCATTTTCCCAAATTCCCACTGAAAAAATGACTAATGGAACAGTAAAGATAAGGTATAAAAACTGAAAATTCTACTCAATTAACTTTAAACTTATAAATGGTATTGGCAACTAATACCAACAAATTTTGAATGTAAAATGTGGTATGTTGGGAGTATTAAAACCAATGTACCTATTATCTATGCAAAAGTCAACATTTTAGTTGACTAATGAAATGAATAATAATATTCAAACTTGAAATTCAAAAATTGTGAAACTTAAAAGTGCAAAATGCCCTAGTAGGCCTAATGTGATTGGTTTGGATAGGTTGGCATGCCAATAGGGTTTTGATAGCAGTACTGCGTATGATGTATGGCTTCATTGCCATTCTGTGATGTGATAGCCTATGGCTATACTGATTATGATGTTTTACTTGACTTTATGCCTTATTGCTCTTATGGCTTATTAGCCATTCTGTTTGCACACCGGGAGACAGATTGTGACCGATGGTGTGACGGCCTGAGGTACCTGATACCCAGTGCTAGTTTACCCATTTATCCAGTCCGGTCAATTTGTATAGGTTACTTGGGCATGGAAAAGTATAACTGTAATTGAACTGATTATTAAAGAAAATACGAAAATTAAATATCAGGAATGATTACAATAAAATACAAAGAAGCTCAAGATCATGAAGAAAATAATTAACAAAATGCATGAAGAAGTTAATATCATAAAACATAATTAGCCCTCGACTAAACAATAAGTTAGTAATTATTCATTTCTTATGAACACAATAGCTAGGAAATTATTATTTTTGTTTGCATATTATATTTTCTTGTATTATTGGTGCCACTAAGCTTTATGCTTAGCGCGTCGCTTTTGCAATGCGTAGGTACTGAAGATTTGGACAGAAGGCCCAGTAGATCACAGATTGGGTAAGGCCGTTCACTGTTCTGCATAGTGTCCGTGTCACCTCACAGACTACAGTGCATTGGTAGGACACTAGGTCCCATTTTGTATTTTATGATTTTTTGTAAATTTTGTAATTAAACTCTTATTTTATCATGTGTATTTGAAACAAATGTAATATAATTTTGTATTAATGTAAGTACTTGTAATTTGTGATTATAAATAACATATGAGAATTTATTTATGATTTGAGTCTAATGATGATGTGAAATGAATGAATGATAAATAAAGGAATTGTTAAGAAATTGTTGTAAATTGATGTGATACAAATGGAGCTTGTGAATGATTGGAAATTATTGGAAGTGTTTTTAAACAGGTTCAGAAGAACTGTTTTTCCAATTTACAGCCGGCACTCTGCCGGATTTTCTATAAAAATTGCGTAAAAATTTAGATTTATCAAAAATTGTAAACAAATGATTTAAAAGGGATAAATTGTAATAGAACTATGAATTGGTGCTCCGGCACACTAAGTCACATAACTTGCTCGGCTACACTGTAGTCGGGTAAGGGGTGTCACAATTGATACCTGCTAGTCAAACTAACAGCATATACGATATCCGGCCTAGTACATAATATTGTATACATTAAACTTCCAATAGCCAAAGCATATGGAATCCTGGCCATCTTGTCTCTTTCTTCAGGTGTCTTTGGAGACATCTCTTTAGAAAGGTGGATACCATGTCTCACTGGTAACAATCCTCTCTTGGAATCAAGCATGTTAAACCTCTTTAACACCTTTTCCAAGTATAGACTTTGGGATAAACCAATTATTCTTTTCGCTCTATCTCTATAGATGCGAATCCCAAGAATATAGGTTGCCTCCCCTAAGTCTTTCATGGAGAATGTATTTGACAACCATACCTTTATAGTTATCAACATACCTGTGTTATTACCCATCAACAGTATGTCATCCAATATAAGACAAGGAAAGTGATAGCACTGTCACTAACCTTCTTATATACACATGGCTCATCCTGATTTTTGATAAAACCAAAGGATTTAATGGCTTCATCAAAACGGATGTTCCAACTCCTCGAAGCTTGTTTCAACCCATAAATGGATCGCTTTAGCTTGCATACCTTGGAACCATCTTGGGATTCAAAACCCCTAGGTTGTTCCATGAAAATGTTTTCTTCAATGTATCCATTGAAAAAAGCTGTTTTGACATCCATCTGCTAAATCTCATAATCATAGTATGCAGCTATTGCTAACTAAATCCTAATTGATTTAAGCATGGCAACAGGCGAGAAAGTCTCCTCATAGTCGATTCCTTGCCTTTGACGAAACCCTTTCGCTACTAGCCTTGCTTTATAGGTCTCTACCTTTCCATCAGAACCAATTTTCTTCTTGAAAACCCATTTATTCCCTATAGGTACAATACCTTCAGGTGGGTCAACAAGATCCCAAACTTGATTCTTATACATGGAATCAATCTCGGATTTCATAGCATCAATCCATTTTGAAGAGTCTATATCTGATATAGCTTCTTCATAGGTAAGTGAATCATCTCCATGATCTACTTCTTCATGAGTAGACAACTCTTGTTCTTCTTCATGAAGAAAACCATATCTCATCGGTGGGTGAGATACCACCTTGTTCTACGAGGAACAGTGTAGATGTTTCATCAACGGGTATAGGTTGACTAGATGGATCTATATCCATCCGATGCATTGGTTGGTCAGAATTCTCCAATTCTAACTCTATTTGCCTTCCTTTGCCTCCTTCTTGAACAAACTGTTGTTCAAGAAATGTGGCATCTCTACTTATCACAACCTTTTGTGAAGTAGGCAAATAAAAATAATATCCAAAACTATCTTTTGGATATCTAACAAATCGACCTTTTTTTGATCTGGTCTCCAATTTATCAGTGTTCAGCTTTTTGATATAAACTGGACAACCCCAAATCTTAACATGCTTAAGACTTGGTTTTCTTCCATGCCATATCTCATAAGGTGTGGAAGAAACTGATTTTGATGGAATCCTATTCTGAATATACAAAGTTGATTCTAATGCAAATCTCAAAAAGAAGATTGGCATATCAGTATAGCTCATCATACTACGTACCATATCCAATAGGGTACGATTTCTCCTTTCAGATACACCATTCAGCTGTGGCATTCCTGGAGGAGTCAGCTAAGAAACAATGCCATGCTCTCTCAAGTATTCATCAAATTCAGTACTCAAATATTCACCTCCACGATCTGATCGAAGAGCTTTAATACTCTTTCCTGTTTGATTTTCTACTTCATATTTAAATTCTTTGAACTTTTCAAAGGATTCATGTTTGTATTTCATCAAATACAAATACCCAAATCTTGATTTATCATCAGTAAAGGTAATAAAATAATGAAAACCCCCTCTAGCCATTTCTTTAAATGGACCACATACATCACTATGTATTAGCCCCAAAATATTTTCAGTTCTTAGCCCTTGTCCAATAAAGGGTGATCTAGTCATTTTGCCCTGAAGGCAAGATTCACAAGTTAGAGTAGGCTCAAAGCCCAATGAGGATAGAATCCCCATTTTCTCCAGTTTTGCAATCCTATCTTCTGCAACATGACATAACCTTAAGTGCCAAATATATTTTGAACTTGAGTTGGTTTTCACTATGGCATTGTATTCTTTTAGATCACTTGCATTCAATTTGTGTTTGTCATTATTATCCAAATAATAAAGACCATCATTCATATAACCCGAACCAACATATTTATTTCCAAAATAAATATTGTAAACATCATCTGTGAACTGAAATTCATAGCCATTTCTAGTCAAACTAGATATAGAAATGATGTTCTTAAAAGCATCAGGTACATATAAAATATTATCCAAATACAAAACATGTCCAAATATGTAAAAAGATTTAAACCCTATGGCTAAAGCTTCAACAGTTGAGCCATTGCCAATCCGGACTCTACTATTTTGAGAACACAAGCTGCTACTGTTTGCTAGTTCCTGCATATCATTAGAAATGTGAGAACTGGCACCAGTATCTAAAACCTAAGTTGTAGATGAACTATGAGTATCATCAGAATCTAAATAACAAGATATGGACATACCTTCCAAAGGTGTATCCTTCTTGTCCTTCAGAGAAGCAAGATACTCTGGGCAGTTCCTTTTCCAGTGCCCATCCTTTTGGCAGTGGAAACACTTTCCTTTGCCTCCATCAGCTTTAGTTTTCCTTTTCTGTTTAGCTATTTTCTTGGAAGGACCAGGAATCTGAGGTTTCTTTTTCTTATTGCCCATCTTCTTATTGGACTTTCCAGCAGAAGAAGATGCAACCAAAGCTACCTCTTTTCCTTTATTGCCTGGCATATTCTTTTGGGCAATAACCAGCATGTTGAGTAAACCAGCTAAGGTACATTCCTGTTTAGTCATATGAAAATTTGTCACAAAATTCCCAAAAGACTCAAGAAGGGACTGAAGGATCAAATCCGTCTATAGTTGGAAATCCATGTTGAAGTCAAGATGTTCCAACTGCTCAATCAGCCGAATCATCTTATGGACATGATCCCCAACATTATGTCCCTCAGACATCCTCATACGGAATAGCTGTCTAGATATCTCATACCTAGCATTCCTGCTATGCTCACCATACAACTCTTGTAGGTGAAGGAGGATCTCACTCGCACTCTGCATGTTCTCATGTTGCTTCTGTAACTCATTACTCATGGAAGCAAGCATGTAACACTTAGCTCTCGTATCATGCTCCTTCCACTTGTCCAAAGTTTCATGTTCCTCTTGTGTGGCCTCTGGAGGTAAGGGACCAGGAACATTTGAATCTAGAACATATCCTATAAGTTTAAGGTTCAGGACAAGTTTCAAATTTCTTAGCCAATCAGACAGATTAGGTCCTGTCAACCTATTGTGATCAAGTATGCTTGCAAGGATATTGGATGGTGGTGGTTGTTTTGTGCTCATTTTTATCAGAAAATAACCAGATTAATTAGTATATGTATCATGTAATTAACCAAAATGATTATGGTCTTTTAATCAAATTGGTCCTCCCACTAACTTAGCAAATCCTACACTTCCAAAGTAGAAAACGGAAATCCTAGTTGGATGGATTTCTAGTGGCTGATTGAATTTTTATAATTCTATTGATCATCCTCAGGTACATCCATTATTGGAATTACAATAAACTATAAGTGAGCAACTCCTTGCCCATCACATCTCATATGAGGTTCAATCCTTTACCTAGCCCCTAATGCTCAAAATCTCAGGTACATCCATTATTGACTTATCTTGCATTAGTTAAGTTGATCCCATTGAATCAGTAATTATGCAAATAATTTTAATGTCCTCAGGTACATCCAATATTGGCCACTAAACCATTTACATATTTACAACATCTCATGCTTAATAATTATTCTTAAGAAAATCTCTTAAATTAATTGCATCTTATGCAACTATTTAAAATTTCTTAAAATAATTGCCCCAATGGAGGGCCTATGTTATAATTACTTTAATTATAGCATTTCCAACTTAATCATTTGTTTGGAAGATTTTACGGTCATTCTAATTACTATTAAGGTCTCACTTTGCACATTATCCAATTAGCATGCATATATCATATAATAGCATACATTCTCATACATCTCATGCGTTCATGGATAAGCAATAAATATGGTATGATCATGGACTTTCTAAGGGATTCAATTCTGAGCCACCAAGAATTGAATCAGGGCATTCCTAAGTGCATTTCATTCATTCATTCATTTTACAAGAGTTGCTGAAGGAGTACATAATCAACACTTGATCTTGAATTCCTCCCACTGGTCCCACCAATGCTCTTGACCTCCTTGAACTTCTTACAATCCAATATTACAAAGTAATCCTTGGCATACCAAGGCGAATTTACAAGAACTTAAATAAATGAAATTACAACTCAAAAATTATTACAAACTTAATAATACATGCCCAAAATAAATTAAAATAAATTAATTAATTTACAATCCCAAAGAAACATAAAAGAAATAAATCCAATCACATTGGTCTTTTATAGTCCATGATCATCCATCATGCATATCACTATTTAACAATTAAATAAAACATACATACTTAAATTAAATTGAATATCTCATATTCAACTTAAAAATCCAGATTTGACTATGATTTAAATAAATTTAAAAATTCAGATTTGAATCTCATTCAAACAAATTTAAAAATTCAGATTTGAATCACATTCAAACAACTTTAAAAATTCAGATTTGAATCACATTCAAACATTTTTTAAAAAATCAGATCTGAATTTTATTCAATCAATTTTAAAAAATCAGATTTAAATATGATTCAAACAACTTTAAAAATTCAGATTTGAATCACATTCAAACAACTTTTAAAATTCATATTTGAATCACATTCAAACAATTTTTAAAATTCTGATTTGAATCATAATTTAATTGTGTGATTAAAATTACTAATTAAACACTTTAATTAGTCAAAGAATAGGCCTTAGATCATACAATAATTGTAGAATTAAAAGCCAAACCTTGAACCACCCATGGTAGCCAAACCATGCGCACCATTGATGGTGTTTTTTTTTTAAAGTATGCCACCACCTTGCTTTGCAACCAGCAATGATCTTTTGATCTCATGATCAAACACACAATTAAATAATATAATCAACAATCTAAATGGCAAATATAGTGGCTCTGATACTAATTGAAGGAACGGAAGCGTGAAAAACACAAGTTTATACCATTGAATTCAAAAATTTTCACCTAGGGTCACATGCATTATTCAAGATTTATTTTTATCTATTTGATTTCAATGATAAACAACATATTAAAACTCCTTTAATATGTTTTTGGATCTGTATTTGCCATTTAAGATTTCAAAATTAATCAGATTAATTTTAAAACCCTAGATTAAATCAAGAACGATTACACTAACCTCTTGATGCACTGCAGCGTGTCTGCGCTTTTGAGATTCGTCTTCAGGACACCAGATGTTGTCCCTCTAGCTTGTCCACACCAAGAACACCTATGACAGCCCTTGAACAGCTTCTAAAGCTTTTTCTATTAATTAGAAATTCAAGTTCTGCCTTTTAAGAGATTAGAGATGTAAACAGGACACTAGAAACAATTTCTAGTGTTCTTAATTCAAGAGATTGATGGCTAATCTCTTTGAATTGATGAGAGATGAAGAAGAATAGATGAAAAGCCTCAAAGTGGCGTGACAAAGGAGAGGAGTGGCTGCTGGTTATTTTTCTTTTCATAACAACACTTAAATAGCTAGGTTAACACATTAAACCCTTGCCACATGTCACCCTTTGATTAGCTCTAGGTTTAAGTGACCCAATCACATTGTGCCAAGTGTCAAACCTATATTTAATCTTGATTTTAATTATCTTACATGATTAAAAAACATTTGGCAAGCTTATGTGTAATCCCATGTGTCACCATCTCATGGTGCCACGTGTCACACTGTGAAATGACCAAAATGCCCCTGTGTCTTAATTTTGAGTTCTTAACCCAAAATAATTATTTTTCTTCTTCTAATTAATTTATATCAAATATAAATTAATTAATTAATCTCTATTAATTAATTTCTCATTAATTAAATTCATATTTAAACACTTTAAATATAAATTTAATTTATACTACACATCCAATAATCTAGATTTGGTTTCAAGTCATGCTAGGGACTTTGCAATTTAATTGCAAACCAAACCTAATTAATTAATTAATTAAACTCTTTAATTAATTAATTAAATCATATTTAAATAGGTGATAACTTGTGTATGTGTGTGACTTACTAGGCTCATCACTAATTGGCAATGAGATATGATATCAACTCTTAATATCATCAGAACTCTTTCTTACCATAAATGATTTCTCTAAATCATTTTATGCACCTCATAGACCATGGTTAACACCTAGCATAGCATGCCATGGCCACCCAATTAGTAATAAGGTTTAACTTAAATGAACCTATAATCATATGTTACCATGCACTAGAATCTCTCTGTTACAAAATCCCAACTCAAGCTGGAGTCATGGTTTATGTCAAACTCCATTTGCTATGAATATTATGTTCTCTTTTAATTCCAGTTCTCTTTTAATTCCAGTTCTTGATTAAAAAGATTTTCTCATCAGAAACTCTTTTCTGAATAAATCTATCTGTCCTGGCCAGGAACTTGAAACATCAAGAACAATTAAATGAACATAGGATTTTATCTCTATTTACTTAGAGGAACAGATTCCATCTTGATCAACACCTACCTCCATATATAACTAGTAGAAGCCAACACATGCCCATATACCCATACATAGTACAAGTATGAAAGTAGTATCAAACTCAAACTACCTATATATAAGATAATTGTGCTATCTCAGGTCTAAAGATTATATGCACTGATATGATTTACGACAAAACATTGACAAGAGTAAACTCCATGTGCTTGTCATAAGTGTCATTGGTTCAGCCTACTTATCATTTATAAGTGCCTATCATGTTTGTTATATGGCATGAGACTCACCATTCCATCTTATTTATATCTCATATAAATAACTTGGGAACAAATATGAATACAATCTTTCTGGATAAGTCATGTCCTTATTATGAAGTATCCTCGATTGTGAACCTATTTATGATACTTTGTGCTAGAAATATTGTCACTCATATTCTCAACAACTTAAGAATAATATTTCTAACAAAATATCAATGGACCTTTTCTATTACACATAAATATATTATGTAAACGGAAAAGTGGAAATGCCTTTTATTAATAAAAATATGTACAAGATACATACTAAATGATATGGTCTAGGGCATACTACTAACAGAAGGATGGAACCTTGAGATTTTGTATTGATTACCGGCAGTTGAACAAAGTAACTGTGAAGAATAATTATCCATTGTCCAGAATTGACGATCTATTTGATCAGTTGAAGGGAGTCGGTGTATTTTCAAAAATTGATCTCAGATCAGGGTATCATCAGTTGAGGGTAAAGGATGCAGATGTGTCAAAAACTGCATTCAGAACCCAGTATGGGCATTATGAATTTCTAGTGATAACGTTTGGGTTAACAAATGCACCAGCAGCATTTATGGACCTTATGAACTATATCTTCCATCCATATCTAGATCGGTTTGTAGTGGTATTTATTGATGATATTCTAGTGTATTCCAAGACCAGGGAAGAACATGATGAACATTTGAGGATTGTTCCGCAAACCCTGCGAGAAAAGAAACTGTATGCTAAGCTGTCTAAGTGTGACTTCTGGATGAGTGAAATCTCCTTTCTTGGACACATAGTATCAGTTGAGGGGATTAGAGTGGATCCCAAAAAGATAGAAGCAGTGATGGAATGGAAGCCTCCTAGAAATACAACTGAGGTCAGAAGTTTCTTGGGGCTAGCTGGGTATTACAGAAGATTTGTGAAGGGGTTCTCTCTTATAGCTGCTCCAATGACTAAGTTGTTGCACAAGAATGTGAAATTTGGCTGGAACGATAAGTGCCAAGTCAGTTTTGAGAGGCTGAAGGCTATGTTGTGAAGCACCAGCAGTTAACAAAGCCGGTCGAGAAAAGACTTTGAGGTCAATAGTTATGCCTCACATAATGGGCTAGGTGTGTATTGATGCAAGAGGGGAAAGTGGTCGCCTATGCTTCCAGTGATTAAGGCCACATGAATGAACTACACTATTCATGATCCGAGTTAGCAAAGAATTATCTTCAGATCGAAGATATGGAGGCATTATTTATATGGTGAAAAATGCTACATCTATACAGACCACAAAAGTCTAAAATATTTTCCAACCCACCCAGAAGGAGCTTAATCTTAGACAGAGGTGATGGATTGAGTTCCTAAAGGACTATGATTGTGTGATAGATTATCATCCTGGGAAGGCAAATGTAGTTGCTGATGCTTTGAGCAGGAAGTCCATCACAGCTTTAAGATCACTAAATGCTTGTCTGTTCTTAGCTCAAGATGGAGCTATTTTGGCTGAGTTGCAAGTGAGGCCAAACCTGCTACAGCAGATACGTGATAGGCAGAGGGCAGATGAAAAATTAATGACCATTGTGGGTAAAATTCCAGAGGGAAAGGAAACTGATTATGAGGTGAAAGCAGATGGGTGTCTGTACTATAGAGGAAGAGTGTGTGTACTAGATGATGGGGAACTGAAGACTAGTATTCTGAAAGAAGCACACACTAGTGTTTATGCTATGCACCCGGGAAGCACAAAAATGTATAATGATTTGAAGCCTCATTATTGGTGGCCTGGTATGAAGAGGGATATAGCTGACTATGTGACTAAGTGTTTAACATGTCAGCAAGTTAAAGCAGAACATCAAGTTCCATCAGGATTGCTACAGCCTATAAGCATACCTGAATGGAAATGGGACTGGGTCACTATGGATTTTGTTAGTGGTCTACCTCTCACCCAAAAGAAGCATGATGCAGTGTGGGTGATAGTGGATAGATTGATGAAATCAGCCCATTTTCTGCCAGCTAGGACTAACTACTCACTAGAGAAGTTAACAGAATTGTATATCAGTTAGATAGTTAGACTGCATGGAATCCCACTTTCCATCATATCTGACCGAGACCTAAGGTTTACATCAAGATTTTGGAAAAAGGTTGCAAGAAGCCTTAGGCACACAACTCCGCTTTAGCATGGCTTTTTATCCCCAGACGGATGGACAGTCAGAACGAGTAAGCCAGGTAAATTTAAGAACTAATTGAAATTTCACAATTAATAAATTGAAATGATAGTAACAATGTGAATTATGTGATAGATCCTGGAGGATATGCTACGGAGTTATGTCATTGAGTTTGAGGGGAGTTGGGATAGATACCTCCCACTGGTGGAATTCGCATATAACAATAGCTACCAAGCTAGCATTCAAATGGCTCCGTATGAAGCACTATATGGAAGGACTTGTAGAACCCCAGTGTGTTAGACTGAATTGGGCAAAGATAAGCTGGTAGGACCAGACCTGGTGAAACAGACTGAGGAGAAAGTGAAGATAATCAAAGCTAACCTGAAGGTTGCTTCAGATAGACAGAAATCATATGCCGACTTGAAGAGAAAAGAGATAGAGTATGCAGTTGGTGATAAAGTGTTTCTCAAAGTCTCACCGTGGAAGAAAGTACTGAGATTTGGAAGGAAGGGTAAGTTAAACCCTAGGTTCATTGGCCCATATGAAGTTATTGAACGTGTGGGACCAGTGGCCTATCGGCTAGCTTTACCACCAGAACTGGATAAAATTCACAATGTATTCCATGTTTCTATGCTGAGAAGATATCGCTTAGACCCTTCAAATGTCATTTCTATGGAAGAGATTGAAATCCAACCGGACTTGACATATTCAAAAGAACCTATACAGATCCTAGCTCAGGAAGTAAAGGAACTGAGAAATAAACAAATATCACTGGTGAAAGTGCTTTGGAGGCACCACAACACTGAAGAGGCAACTTGGGAAAGTGAAGAGACAATTAAGCAATAGTTCCCTCAACTATTTGCATCAGGTAAATTTTGAGGACGAAATTTTTATTAGAGGGGAAGAGTTGTAACACCCTCCTTGTAGCAACTCCGTACATTCTACTGTTCTGGTGACCAGTGTCGGTCCAGACAGCTAGAACATCCGGAAAAATATTTAAACTAAAGTGAAGAACCATAATTAACTCAAATATTAATAAGAAAAATTTAGGAAAAATTTTAGAAATAAAATACAACCAAGTTAAATGAGCCAGTGCCCTAGCGATGGGTAACCTAGTGAGAAGTTACGGTTCTCGCAACTAGGAGTCGTAGACCTGGGGGAAAATTTATAAAATAATTATTGGGACTCCAGAGAAGGGTTGTTGAGGTTCTTATGGCATTAGAATGCCAAGGAAATGCTTAGAAAAAATTTTCAATCAGTACAGACAATTTTGGCCCGTTAAGCCAAACGGAGGGCATTTTAGTCATTTCGTCTTCAGAGATGATTTTTGGCCAACTTGTCCAGTTAAATAAATAATTTATATATCATAAAATATGAATAAATGTTGTTAAAAATTTAATTGCAATTAAATAGACAAGAAAAGGAGAGAAAATGGACTTATGACATCATAATGATGTCATTAAAGTTCTCCCAACCAACCCAATGTTGACACATAGCATAAATTTATTTAAAAGAGACAAAATGGGCTGAAAATTGAAAAAAAATCAGAACTTCATCTTCTTCTTTCTTCTTTACCGTGAACCTCCACCATAGGTACCCATTTGCAAGCTTTTCAAAGCTTGATTTTACTAACTTATACCCAACAAAACCCTAACCTAGCAACACAAAAAAGTGTTCTTACACCTTGGATATTCTTTTGGGAGCAAAAAGAAAAGGAAAGAAAGAAAACCTAGCAAGTGGGAAACTTCACTCTATTGAGGTTAGTGACCTAATCTTGTTCTTTCACTTTAAATTCATGTGTAAGGACTAAGAATGAGTGTAAATGACAAAGAAAATTGATGAATACTATTTGTATGCCAACCCATGATTTTCAGCAGCCTTGATTAGGGCAAGATTGTGAAGATTTTAATGAAGTTAAAAGGCTTGTATGGCTACCCACAATATGTATCTCTTAAATGAATGTTGAAATGTAATGATATTACATGGTTTGTAATGTTTGAGTTAGGGTTTGGAGTGAAAAATGGGACTTTGACCATGTGATGATGAAAATAGGTTTTAATGGTCAATTAGTGACCATTTGGTTCTGTTTAAATAAAAAATGAAGTGTGTTGAGTAGTGGGATTTGGGTTTGGTGTGGCTGCCCTTGGTGACCTGCACAATTGGACATGAGTCTAGCAGGTTTGGGTAGCAATAACTTGAATTATAAAGGTCCAATTGGTGCAAGGCCAATTGGATATGAAACTAGACACATAATGGCACAACTTTGGTGAAGAAAACATGCCCAGAAAACCAAACCAAGTTGACCAAAAGTTTGCCCTAATCCGAGTGACCAGCATTCTGCCTGTGCAAAATGACCAAATAAACAGTGTTTGGTCATTTGGCCATAACTCAGTGTAAAAAGGTCCAATTGACCTGAAATTTTACCAATAACAAGCTGAGATATAGAACAACAACTTTCATGAAGAAACCTAACCCAAATTATGACCACAACATATTCAAAAAGTGAGTTGCAGTCACTATTCCTAACACTGTAGATTTGGTCAGTCCAGAAATTCTGGAAAACTTTCAATCCGGCCAGTTGTGGTTTTTGGGCCATAACTTGAGCTACAAAACTCCAAATGGAGTGATTAAAAAAAAGGAAATGTAACTAGACAAAATAAGGAACAACTTTTATGTTGATCATTTTGCTAATTTCCCACTACAAAAATGACTAATGGAACAGTAAAGACAAAGCATAAAAATTGAAAATTCTGTCCAATTAATATTAAGTTTAGAAATGGTATTGGCGATCAATACCAACAAATTTAGAATGTAAAATGTGATATATTGGGAGTATTAAAACTAATGTACCTATTGCCGATGCAAAAGTCAACATTTTTGTTGACTAATGAATGGAATAGTAACCCTAAAACTTGAAATTCAAAAATTGTGAAACTTAAAAGTGTAAAAAGCCCTAGTATACCTAGCAAGATTGATTTGGATAGTTTAGCATGCCAATAGGGTTCTGTTAGCAGTACTGCATATGGCTTCATGCCATTCTGTGTTTCATGGCTTCCCATGCCATTCTGTGACATAATAGCCTTTGGCTATGTTATTTGAGTTGATATACTTTGATTTTAACCCTGATAATTATTACAGCTTATTAGCTGTTCTGTTGCACACTGGGAGACACAATGTGACCAATGGTGTGATGGTCCGAGGTACTTAGTACCCAGTGCCAGTTTACCCATTTATCCAGTCTAATCAACTAGTATGGGTTACTCGGGCAACGATAATAAACCTTATCAAATTTTAATCAAATAATACTGTAAATAATATCAGAAATTAAGTCTACCCAAAAATATAATCATACATTCTACATACTTATTTTATTTTATTTTATTTTATATTGTCACCACTAAGCAGAATTGCTTAGCGCGTCGCTTTTGCCATGCGCAGGTACTGGAGACCTAGCTGGGGAGCCTAGCAGACATCAGACCTGGTGAGCCTTCAGACTTGCATCCGGAATCTAGAGTCACCTCACATTCTGCAGTGCATATGGTAGGACATTAGGATTGTGGTGTAGCATTTTGTATTTTGTATTTTGTATTAGTTTGAATTGTAACTATAAATTCTCGAAATTATGTAATGGTGTAAATTTATGAAATTTCATGTTATTGAAATTTTCTGTATATTATGTTGTAAAATGAAATGTTGAGAAATATTTATGAATATGCTTCCAGTGATTGTGTGAAAAGAAAAGAAAAATTTCTGAAAATAGTATTGTGATTTTGAGATTGAGTTGAGATATGTGTGGATAATGGAGTTTGGATTTGGAAATTGTATTGGAAGTGTTTTTAATAGGTTCAGAAGAACTGTTTTTCCAATTTACAGCCAACACTCTGCTGAATTTTTTATAAAAATTACGAAAAAATTTAGATTTATCAAAAATTGTAAACAAATGAATTAAAAGGGATAAATTGTAATAGAAATATGAATTGGTGCTCCGGCACACTGAGTGGCATATCTTGCTCGGCTACACTGTAGATGGGTAAGGGGTGTCACAGTCTCATGTATCATGCAAGATTCATGATGTACCTAATTGATTTCAATGTTCAATTGCATATTAAAACCCTTTTAATATGTATTAGGATCTATATTTGCCATTTTAAATTTTAGAATTAAAAAATTAACTCATTAGAACCCTATATTGATACAAGAATATGTGCACTAACCTTTTGATGCACTGTAGATGTGATTGGTAACTTTGTGAAGCACCTAGGACCCCAAATGTTATCCCTCTAGCTTGTCCACAATAAGATCACCAATGGGCAGCCCCTAAACCAGCTTCTCAAGCCTTGCCAACCAATTAGAAATTAGGGATTTGCCTTTAGGGAGGTTATAGATTTGTATAGGACACTAGAAACAATTTCTAGCAATTTTAATTCAAAGAAACTTGGATCATTCTCTTTGAATTGATAAGAGAATATGAAGAGAGGAGAAGAGCATAGAAGTGGTGGCACCAATGAGAGAAAATAAGAAGAGTGACTGATTGTTTTATTTTCTCAAAACATCACTTTATATAATTGGGTCATCACTCAAAACCCTTGCCACATGTCATCACCTGATTGCTTCTTAATTTTAATTGACCTAATCACATAAAGCCAAGTGTCAAAGCTAGACTTAATCTTGACTTTGATCATCTTGCATGATAGGAAGACAAATGAGAAACCATGATGCCATGTGTCACCATCTCATGGTGCTACTATCACCCTGGGAAATGACCAAATTACCCCTGTGTTGTAATTTTGAGTTTTCAACCAAAAATAATTATTTCTCATCTTCTAATTAATTTATATCAAATATAAATTAATTAATTAATCTCTATTAATTAATTTCTCATAATTAAATTCATATTTAAACACTTTAAATATAAATTTAACTTATACTATACATCCAATAACCTAGATTTGGTTTCAAGCCATGCTAGGGACTTTGCAATCTAATTGCAAACCAAACCTATTTAATTAATCAATTAAACTCTTTAACTAATTAATTAAATCACATTTAACTTAGTGATTACTTATGTATGTGTGTGACTGTTAGTAGTATGCCCTAGAGCATATCATTTAGTATGTATCTTGTACATATTTTTATTAATAAAAGGCATTTCCACTTTTCCGTTTACATAATATATTTATGTGTAATAGAAAAGGTCCATTGATATTTTGCTAGAAATATTATTCTTAAGTTGTTAAGAATATGAGTGACAATATTTCTAGCACCAAGTATCATAAATAGGTTCACAATCGAGGATACTTCATAATAAGGACATGACTTATCCAGAAAGATTGTATTCATGTTTGTTCCCAAGTTATTTATATGAGATATAAATAAGATGGAATGGTGAGTCTCATGCCATATAACAAACATGATAGGCACTTATAAATGATAAGTAGGCCGAACCAGTGACACTTATGACAAGCACATGGGTTTACTCTTGTCAATGTTTTGTCATAAATCATATCAGTGCATATAATCTTTAGACCTGAGATAGCACAGTTATCTTGTATATAGGTAGTTTGAGTTTGATACTGCTTTCATACTTGTACTATGTATGGGTATATGGGCATTTGTTGGCTCCTACTAGTTATATATGGAGGTAGGTGTTGATCAAGATGGAATCTGTTCCTCTATGTAAATAGAGATAAAATCCTATGTTCATTTAATTGTTCTTGAAGTTTCAAGTTCCTGGCCAGGACAGATAGATTTATTCATAAAAGAGTTTCTGATGAGAAAATCTTTTTAATCAAGAACTGGAATTAAAAGAGAACATAATATTCATAGCAAATGGAGTTTGACATAAACCATGACTCCAGCTTGAGTTGGGATTTTGTAACAGAGAGATTCTAGTGCATGGTAACATATGATTATAGGTTCATTTAAGGTAAACCTTATTACTAATTGGGTGGCCATGGCATGCTATGCTAGGTGTTAACCATGGTCTATGAGGTTCATAAAATGATTTAGAGAAATCATTTATGGTAAGAAAGAGTTCTGATGATATTAAGAGTTCTGATGATATTAAGAGTTGATATCATGTCTCATTGCCAATTAGTGATGAGCCTAGTAAGTCACACACATACACAAGTTATTACCTCTTTAAATATGATTTAATTAATTAATTAAAGAGTTTAATTGATTAATTAAATAGCTTTGGTTTGCAATTAAATTGCAAAGTCCCTAGCATGACTTGAAACCAAATCTAGATTATTGGATGTGTAGTATAAATTAAATTTATATTTAAAGTGTTTAAATATGAATTTAATTAATGAGAAATTAATTAATAGAGATTAATTAATTAATTTATATTTGATATAAATTAATTAGAAGAAGAAAAATAATTATTTTGGGTTAAGAACTCAAAATTAAGACACAGGGGCATTTTGGTCATTTCACAGTGTGACACGTGACACCATGAGATGGTGACACATGGGATTACACATAAGCTTTCCAAATGTTTTTTAATCATGTAAGATAATTAAAATCAAGATTAAATATAGGTTTGACACTTGGCACAATGTGATTGGGTCACTTAAACCTAGAGCTAATCAAAGGGTGACATGTGGCAAAGGTTTAATGTGTTAACCTAGCTATTTAAGTGTGGTTATGAAAAGAAAAATAACTAGCAGCCAATCCTCTCCTTTGTCACGCCACTTTGAGGCTTTTCATTTATTCTTCTTCATCTCTCATCAATTCAAAGAGATTAGCCATCAATCTCTTGAATTAAGAACACTAGAAATTGTTTCTAGTGTCCTGTTTACATCTCTAATCTCTTAAAAGGCAGAACTTGAATTTCTAATTAATAGAAAAGGCTTTAGAAGCTGCTCAAGGGCTGCCATAGGTGTTCTTGGTGTGCACAAGCTAGAGGGACAACATCTGGTGTCCTGAAGACGAATCTCAAAGGCGCAGACACGCTGCAGTGCATCAAGAGGTTAGTGTAATCGTTCTTGATTTAATCTAGGGTTCTAAAATTAATCTGATTAATTTTAAAATCTTAAATGGAAAATACAGATCCAAAAACATATTAAAAGAGTTTTAATATATTGTTTATCACTGAAATCAAATAGATAAAAATAAATCTTGCATGATGCATGTGACCCTAGGTGAAAATTTTTGAATTCAATGGTATAAACTTGTGTTTTTCACGCTTTCGTTCCTTCAATTGGTATCAGAGCCACTATATTTTCCATTTAGATTGTTGATTATATGATTTAATTGTGTGTTTGATTATGAGATCAAAAGATCATTGCTAGTTGCAAAGCAAGGTGGCGGCATACTTAAAAAAAAAACACCATCAATGGTGCGCATGGTTTGGCTACCATGGGTGGTTCAAGGTTTGGCTTTTAATTCTGCAATTGTTGTATGATCTAAGGCCTATTCTTTGACTAATTAAAGTGTTTAATTAGTAATTTTAATCACACAATTAAATTATGATTCAAATCAGAATTTTAAAAATTGTTTGAATGTGATTCAAATATGAATTTTAAAAGTTGTTTGAATGTGATTCAAATCTGAATTTTTAAAGTTGTTTGAATCATATTTAAATCTGATTTTTTAAAATTGATTGAATAAAATTCAGATCTGATTTTTTAAAAAATGTTTGAATGTGATTCAAATCTGATTTTTTAAAAAATGTTTAAATGTGATTCAAATCTGAATTTTTAAAGTTGTTTGAATGTGATTCAAATCTGAATTTTTAAATTTGTTTGAATGAGATTCAAATCTGAATTTTTAAATTTATTTGAATCATATTCAAATCTGGATTTTTAAGTTGAATATGAGATATTCAATTTAATTTAAGTATGTATATTTTATTTAATTGTTAAATAGTGATATGCATGATGGATGATCATGGACTATAAAAGACCAATGTGATTGGATTTATTTCTTTTATGTTTCTTTGGGATTGTAAATTAATTAATTTATTTTAATTTATTTTGGGCATGTATTATTAAGGTTGTAATAATTTTGGGTTGTAATTTCATTTATTTAAGTTCTTGTAAATTCGCCTTGGTATGCCAAGGATTATTATGTAATTGGATTGCAAGAAGTTCAAGGAGGTCAAGAGCATTGGTGGGACCAGTGGGAGGAATTCAAGATCAAATGTTGATTATGTACTCCTTCAGCAACTCTTGTAAAATGAATGAATGAAATGCACCTAGGAATGCCCTAATTCAATTCTTTATGGCTCAGAATTGAATCCCTTTGAAAGTCCATGATCATACCATATTTATTGCTTATCCATGAATGCATGAGATGTATGGGAATGTATGCTATTATATGATATATGCATGCTAATTGGATAATGTGCAAAGTGAGACCTTAATAGTAATTAGGATGACTATAAAATCTTCCAAACAAATGATTAAGTTGGAAATGCTATAATTAAAGTAATTATAACATAGGCCTTCCATTGGGGCAATTATTTTAAGAAATTTTAAATAGTTTCATAAGATGCAATTAATTTAAGAGATTTTCTTAAGAATAATTGTTAAGCATGAGATGTTGTAAATATGTAAATGGTTTAGTGGCTAATATTGGATGTACCTAAGGACATTAAAATTATTTGCATAATTATTGGCTCAATGGGATCAACTTAACTAATACAAGATAAGTCAATAATGGATGTACCTGAGATTTTGAGCATTAGGGGCTAGGTAAAGGATTGAACCTCACATGAGATGTGATGGGCAAGGAGTTGCTCACTTATAGTTTATTGTAATTTCAATAATGGATGTACCTGAGGATGATCAATAGAATTATAAGAATTCAATCACCCACTAGAAATCCATCCAACTAGGATTTCCGTTTTCTACTTTGGAAGTGTAGGATTCGCTAAGTTAGTGGGAGGACCAATTTGATTAAAAAACCATAATCATTTTGGTTAAATTACATGATACATTTACTAATTAATCTGGTTATTTTCTGCAGTTAATTTTCTGATAAAAATGAGCATAAAACAACCACCACCGTCCAATATCCTTGCAAGCATACTTGATCACAATAGGTTGACAGGACCTAATCTGTCTGATTGGCTAAGAAATTTGAAACTTGTCCTGAACCTTGAACATATAGGATATGTTCTAGATTCAAATGTTCCTGGTCCCTTACCTCCAGAGGCCACACAAGAGGAACATGAAACTTTGGACAAGTGGAAGGAGCATGATATGAGAGCTAAGTGTTACATGCTTGCTTCCATGAGTAAGGAGTTACAGAAGCAACATGAGAACATGCAGAGTGCGAGTGAGATCCTCCTTCACCTACAAGAGTTGTATGGTGAGCATAGCAGGAATGCTAGGTATGAGATATCTAGACAGCTATTCCGTATGAGGATGTTTGAGGGACATAATGTTGGGGATCATGTCCACAAGATGATTCGACTGATTGAGCAGTTGGAACATCTTGACTTCAACATGGATTTCCAACTACAGACGGATTTGATCCTTCAGTCCCTTCCTGAGTCTTTTGGGAATTTTGTGACAAATTTCTATATGACTAAATAGGAATGCAAATTAGCTGGTTTACTCAACATGCTGGTTATTGCCCAAAAGAATATGCCAGGCAATAAAGGAAAAGAGGTAGCTTTGGTTGCATCTTCTTCTGCTGGAAAGTCCAACAAGAAGAAGGGCAATAAGAAAAAGAAACTTCAGATTCCTGGTCCTTCCAAGAAAATAGCTAAACAAAAAAGGAAGACTAAAGCTGAGGAGGCAAAGGAAAGTGTTTCCACTGCCAAAAGGATGGGCACTGGAAAAGGAATTACCCAGAGTATCTTGCTTCTCTGAAGGGACAAGAAGGATACACCTTCGGAAGGTATGTCCATATGTTGTTATTTAGATTCTGATGATACTCATAGTTCATCTACAGCTTGGGTTTTAGATACTGGTGCCAATTCTCACATTTCTAATGATATGCAGGAACTAGCAAATAGTAGCAGCTTGCGTTCTCAAGACATTAGAGTCCGGATTGGCAATGGCTCAACTGTTGAAGCTTTAGCCATAGGATCTAAATCTTTTTACATGTTTGGACATGTTTTGTGTTTGGATAATATTTTATATGTACCTGATGCTTTTAAGAACATCATTTCTATATCTAGTTTGACTAGAAATGGCTATGAATTTCAGTTCACAGATGATGTTTACAATATTTATTTTGGAAATAAATATGTTAGTTCGGGTTATATGAATGATGGTCTTTATTATTTGGATAATAATGACAAACACAAATTGAATGCAAGTGATCTAAAAGAATGCAATGCCATGGTGAAAACCAACTCAAGTTCAAAATATTTTTGGCACTTAAGGTTATGTCATGTTGCAGAAGATAGGATTGCAAAACTGGAGAAAATGGGGATTCTATCCTCATTGGGCTCTGAGCCTACTCCAACTTTTGAATCTTGCCTTCAGGGCAAAATGACTAGATCACCCTTTGTTGGACAAGGGCTAAGAGCTGAAAATATTTTGGAGCTAATACATAGTGATGTATGTGGTCCATTTAAAGAAATGGCTAGAGGAGGCTTTCATTATTTTATTACCTTTACTGATGATAAATCAAGATTTGGGTATTTGTATTTGATGAAATACAAACATGAATCTTTTGAAAAGTTCAAAGAATTTAAATCTGAAGTAGAAAATTAAATAGGAAAGAGTATTAAAGCTCTTCGATCAGATCGTGGAGGTGAATATTTGAGTATTGAATTTGATGAATACTTGAGAGAGCATGGCATTGTTTCTCAGCTGAATCCTCCAGGAACGCCACAACTGAATGGTGTATCTGAAAAGAAAAATTGTACCCTATTGGATATGGTACGTAGTATGATGAGCTATACTGATATGCCAATCTCCTTTTGGGGATTTGCATTAGAATCAGCTTTGTATATTCTGAATAGGATTCCATCAAAATCAGTTTCTTCCACACCTTATGAGATATGGCATGGAAGAAAACCAAGTCTTAAGCATGTTAAGATTTGGGGTTGTCCAGCTTATATCAAAATCCTGAACAATGATAAATTGGAGACCAGATCAGAAAAAGGTCGATTTATTGGATATCTAAAAGATAGTTTTGGATATTATTTTTATTTGCTTACTTCACAAAAGGTTGTGATAAGTAGAGATGCCACTTTTCTTGAACAACAGTTTGTTCAAGAAGGAGGCAAAGGAAGGCAAATAGAGTTAGAATTGGAGAATTCTAACCAACCAACAAATCAGATGGATATAGATCCATCTAGTCAGCCTATACCCTTTGATGAAACATCTACAGCTGTTCCTCGTAGAACAACCAGGGTATCTCACCCACCAGTGAGATATGGTTTTCTACATGAAGAAGAACAAGAGTTGTCTACTCATGAAGAAGTAGATCATGGAGATGATCCACTTACTTATGAAGAAGCTATATCAGATATAGACTCTTCAAAATGGATTGATGCTATGAAATCCGAGATTGATTCCATGTATAAGAATCAAGTTTGGGATCTTGTTGACCCACCTGAAGGTATTGTACCTATAGGGAACAAATGGGTTTTCAAGTAGAAAATTGGTTCTGATGGAAAGGTAGAGACCTATAAGGGAATGCTAGTAGCGAAAGGGTTTCGCCAAAGGCAAGGAATCGACTATGAGGAGACTTTCCCGCCTGTTGCCATGCTTAAATCAATTAGGATTTTATTAGCAATAGCTGCATACTATGATTATGAGATTTGGCAGATGGATGTCAAAATAGCTTTTCTCAATGGATACATTGAAGAAAACATTTTCATGGAACAACCCAGGGGTTTTGAATCCCAAGATGATTCCAAGGTATGCAAGCTAAAGCGATCCATTTATGGGTTGAAACAAGCTTCGAGGAGTTGGAACATCCGTTTTGATGAAGCCATTAAATCCTTTGGTTTTATCAAAAATGAGGATGAGCCATGTGTATATAAGAAGGTTAGTGACAGTGCTATCACTTTCCTTGTCTTATATGTGGATGACATACTGTTGATGGGTAATGACACAGGTATGTTGACGACTATAAAGATATGGTTGTCAAATACATTCTCCATGAAAAACTTAGGGGAGGCAACCTATATTCTTGGGATTCGCATCTATAGAGATAGAGCGAAAAGAATAATTGGTTTATCCCAAAGTCTATACTTGGAAAAGGTATTAAAGAGGTTTAACATACTTGGTTCCAAGAGAGGATTGTTACCAGTGAGACATGGTATCCACCTTTCTAAAGAGATGTCTCCAAAGACACCTGAAGAAAGAGATAAGATGGTCAGGATTCCATATGCTTCGGCTATTGGAAGTTTAATATATGCAATGTTGTGTACTAGGCCGGATATCGCATATGCTGTTAATTTGACTAGCAGGTATCAATCCAATCCAGGTTTGGAACACTGGATAGATGTCAAGAATATCCTTAAGTACTTTAGAAGAACTAAGGATTTATTCTTGATTTATGGAGGTGGAGACTTACAATTGGATGGTTATACTGATTCTGATTTCCAATCAGATATCGATGATAGAAAGTCTACCTCTGGATATGTGTTCATTTGTAATGGAGGTGCAGTCAGTTGGAAGAGTTCCAAACAGAGCACGACTGCAGATTCCATTACAGAGGCTGAGTATATTGTCGCATCGATGCCGCAAAGGAAGTCGCTTTGGATAAAGAAGTTCGTGACAGAACTTACAGTAGTTCCTTCCATTGAGTCAACAATTCCATTACACTGTGACAACAATGGAGCAGTCATACAGGCTAAGGAACCAAGGTCTCACCAGAAATCCAAACACATAGAAAGGCACTACGACATTATCGAAAGTATCATTCATTTAAGGTTCCGAAAATTTTAAAGAAAATCCGGCGGAGTACCGACTAAAAATGGAGAAAACCGTTCTTCGGAACCTGTTAAAAACACTTCCAATATTTTTATTCCATCATCTCAAACTCCAATATCCAAAATCTCAACAATATTTCTCAATAGCAAATTCTCAATAATCTTTTCATTTCGCAAACATCCATTTCTCATATACAAACGATAAATACATGCTCAAATTTTGCATTTATAGTCATAACTTCATTATTTACATGGACATCAAAATATATTACATGAGTTCAAATACATATGAAAAAGTAAAAATCTGCTACAAAATATCAAAATGACAAAATGACACCTAGTGCCCTACCAATGCAATGCAGTAGTGAGGTGACACGGACATCGCGTGCATCTACAGGATGAACTCACCCGGCCGTGGTCTACTGGGCTCACGATCGGGATCTCCCGTACCTACGCGTGGCAAAAGCAACGCGCTAAGCAATAATGCTTAGTGGTGCAATAATATAATAAAAGAAAATAGCAAGAAAACGAATATATAGTGAATGTGTATGATTCATTTGTTTAGTATGGTTATATATACATTAATTCAGTAACTTTATTCACTTTCATTCATTTGGTTGCCCAAGTAACCTACACTAGACGATCGGATCGATAACGGGTAACCGCACTGGGTACCTAGTACCTCGGCCGTCAAACCATCGGTCACATATGCACCTCCGGCAGGCAAATGTAATGCCTAACAAGTCAGAATAATATCAGGCACAAGGCCAAGTCTCAATACAAAGTCAGAATGGCTAAAAGCCATGAAATCACAGAATGGCATTTTTGCCATGTGCAGTACTGCTAACTGAACCCTATTGGCATTCCAAACTATCCAAACCAATCTTGTTAGATATACTAGGGCATTTGAAACTTTTAAATTCTTCAATTTGTGAATTTCAAATTTTTGGTGTCACTATTCATCATTGGTCAACAAAAATGTTGACTTTTAGAATAAAATTGTGTACATTGACTTTGGCACTCCCAACATACCACATTTGGTGTTTAAAACTTGTTGGCATTAAGTGTTAATACCATTCCAAAGTGTAACTCAACACAAGTAGAGTTTTCAGTTTTGGTGAGTCAACTTCACTGTTCCATTGGACACTGTTACTGTAGGAATTTGAAGAAATGTAAAACATGAAAGTTGTTCCTTATTTTGTCTAGTTGAATTTCCTTTTTTGAATCACTCCATTTGGAGTTTTGTAGCTCTAGATATGGTCCAAAGACCCAAGCTGGCCGAATGTGCATTCTGCAGAAAATTACCATATCTACAGTGCATGAATAGTAAGTAGAGTCACTTGGTTGGATGGGTTCTGGCCATAATTTGGGGTAGGTTCCTTCATGAAAGTTGTTTGTCTATGTCTTAACTTGTTGCTGTAAAAATTTCAGGTCAATTGACCAAATCTACAGTGAGTTATGGCTAAATGAACAGTTACTGTTCATTTGGCCAATTCTGCAGAATCAGTTTCAGGGTTCCGGATTGGGGCCAAATTTTGGTCCTCTTGCTTTGGTCCTTTGGGCATTGTTTCTTCAGCAAAAATGTGCCATTATAAGCCTAGTTTCATGTCCAATTGGCCAAACATCAATTGGACTAACACAGCCCAAGTTATGGCAGTGCAAATGGACTGAATTTTCAGTCCCTATGCTGCTGTCCTAGGGCAGATTTCACCTTCACTTTACCATACTATTTTTCAGTTCTAATTATGGTCAACATACATAAAATGGTCATTAATTGACCATTAAAATGTGCTCTAACAATTTCCTAAGCTAAGTCATAATTTCACCTTTCCAAACCCTAATGTCCAAACCAATTACTCATAAACCTTGATTAACATGCTTAGTTCAATCTCCATGCATATTAATACCTTAACCATGATTTCCAACCACTCTAAGTTTATTAAACAATCAAACTCAATCTCCCATAGGGCTGCCAAAAATTGAAGGTACCCTTAACACATGTGATTTACTTCAATTTCTTAAATTCTCTTAGCTCAAAATGATGTTTTAACTAAAATTAAAAGAGTGAGAACAAAAGTGTAGCACTAACCTCTTTGCTCAACTTATTGAGCTTGTGAAACTCTTGATTTTCTCCTCTTTGTGGCTGCCTAGAGCTTGCTTAAGGTGTGTAGGTTAATTTTTGTGAAGATAGCTTAAGGTTTTAAGGTTGGATGTTGGAAGCTTTAAAGCTAAGTTTGAGAATCAATGGAGGAAAAGGAATGGGAAGGGTGCCGGCCATGGGAGTTGGAGAAGAAGATGTAAGTTTTTTTTTTTTTTTTTTTTTTTTTTTAATTTGGTCTTATTTTATATCCCTCTTATGCCTTAGTAAAATTTGTTAATCCCCCATTGGTTTAGAAATTTTTAAGTGAGGTCATCAAGACATCATATATAAATCTTATTTCTTTTTTTTTTTTTTCTTTGTTTCTTTCAATCATTTTTAATCACTTTCTCATAAATATTAATTCTTATTTTATGTCATAATAATTATTTACTCAACTGGACAAGTCGGCCAAAAATCACCTCTGAAGGCGAAATGACCAAAATGCCCTCCGTTTGGCTTAACGGGTCAAAATTGTCTGTACCGATTGAAAATTTTTCCTAGGTATTTTCTTGGCATTCTAATGCCATAGGAACCTCAATGACCCTTCTCTGGAGTCCCAAAAATTATTTTATAATTTTTCCCCCGGGTCTAGGGCTCCTCGTTGCGAGAACCGCAACTTCCCTCCGGTTACCCATCGCTGGGCACCCATTGCTTTGCTTGGTTGTATTTTATTTCTAAAATTTTTACTAAGTGTTTCTTATTAATCTTTGAGTTAATTATGGTTCCTGACTTTAGTTTAAATATTTTTCCGGACGTTCTAGCTGTCCGGATCGACACCGGTCACCGGAACAGTAGGATGTACGGAGTGGTTACCGGGAGGGTGTTACATGAAATGCAATTTAGGAGATTTGACTCATTTAAGTCATTTATAGAAATTATAAATTCATTTGAGGTTTCGAAAATTTTATAAAAAATCCTGTAGAGTACCGACTAAAAATGGAGAAAACAATTCTTTTGAACCTATGAAAAACACTTCCAATAATCATTTTTATTCCACAACTCCTAATTATCACATCAATTTTCAACAATTTCTCAAACTTTCCAATCATTCAATTCACATCATATTTATACTCAAATCATAAATAAATACTTAACTTTCATTTATGAACACCATTTACAGATAATTTCATTAATACATAATCACATAAGTTTCCAATATACATGACAAAATAAAAGTTTAATTACAAAATTTACAAAAAATACAAAACACAAAATACAAAATGTTGCCTAGCATCCTACCAATGCACTGTAGCAGAGAGGTGACACAGGACACTAGCAGATTTGACTTTTACCCTGACTAGGGTCTACTGTGATCGCGCTCCGTATCTCTAGTATTTACGCATGGCAAAAAGCAACGCGCTAAGCAATAATGCTTAGTGGTACCAATAATAAAATAAAAAGAACTAAAAGAAAGTAAATATGCAGTGTGTATATTGATGTCTCATGCAGACAAACTTTTTATAATTATTTATAGTCTTATTTATTTGGTACTTGTTATATCCATTATTTCATTAAATTTATCAACTTTTATTTTTTAGTTGCCCAATTAACCTATACTGGATGACTGGACTGGATAAATGGGTAAACTGGCACTGGGTACCAAGTACCTCAGGCCGTCACACCATCGGTCACATAGTGTCTCCTGGTGTGCAACAGAATAGCTGATAAGCTGTAATAACATTAGGCACAAGGCCAAGTATCATTATAATATCAGAATGGCTAAAAGCCATAAAATCACAGAATGGCACAATGTTGTGTGCAGTACTGCTAACTGAACCCTATTGGCATGCTAACCTATCCAAACCAATCTTGCTAGGTATACTGGGGCACATTACCAAGTTATTGATTGAATTTTCATGCTTTACATGTAAGGTTACTATTCATTTTACTATTTAGGTCAAATTATTGACTTTCCAATGCATGATAGCTTTATAAGTCCTAATCACATAAATTTACCACATTTTGATTCCCAAAAGTGTTGGCATTAGTTGTCAATCCATACTTCTAACCAATGGTGAATAAATCAGAAATTTCAGTTTTGGGTGCTAGAGTTCACTATTCTATGAGGCCATTTTACAGTGAGAATTTGGCCAAATGTTCTTCACCAAAGTTGTTCCTTATTGTGTCTAGTTATATTTTTTTTGTTTGAATCACTCCATTTGGAGTTTTGTAGCTCAAGTTATGGCCTAAACACCATAACTAGCCGGATTGCAAATTTTCTAAAATTTCTGGGCAGAATCAATTCTGCAGTTTTTGTACACTGACTGTAGGTCAGTTTTAGACATGTTATGGTCAAAATTTGGATTTGTTTTCTTCATGAAAGTTGTAGGTCTATGTCTCAGATTTCTATTGGTAAGAATTCAGGTCAATTGGACCTTTCTACACTGAGTTATGACCAAATGAATAAACACTGTTCATTTGGTCATTTTGCTCAGGTAGAATGTAAGTCACCAGGATTTGGTCAATTTTTAGGGCATTCTATGTTTAGTTTCTGGACAGAGTTCCTTCACCAAAATTGTGCCATTATGTGTCTAATTTCATGTCCAATTGGGCTTTCACCAATTGAACATACACAACCCAAGTTATAGCTGCCCAAACATGTTGGACTCACATCCAGACCTGCAGAGCATTCAAGGCAGCACACCAAACCTCAAATCTAAAGCTACCATTCACTTCAATTCCTCATTATACACAGCCAAATGGTCACTAATTGACCATTACAACATTAATTTAAGTTCAGTTACATCAACCTCCAAAATTGAGTTTCAAATCTCTAACCCTAATTGACCAAGCATTCAATTCGCATCTTACTCTTAATGGCTATACTAATCATATAATTTATACTAGGGATAGCTAATATGTCACTTTAAATCAAAGAATTCTCCTAACCCTAACTCATGTCAAGGCTGCTGAAATTTAGAGGAGAGCATGCAAGGAGTTCTCATGCATTTCACTTACAATTTCTTACTTCAATTAAACACCTATGTCACACCCTACTCCTCTGTAAGATGTAACATGATCCCGTAGTACACCTAATGAATTACCATACTTCACCTACCAATAACCCATTAGATATACTACAAGGGATTTTAAAACATTTGTCATGAAATTTAAATCATCGATTAAAATCTAGTGTTATAAATTTTTTTTCAAAATTTCGGCAAAGTGCCGGCTGTGTTTTGAGAAAACAGTTCTTCAAACTTGAAAAGGAAAACACTCCCAATATATTTTCTCAAATACAACTCCAATAAACTTCATTTCAACTCACAATTCAATCTCAATAATCAAATTAATTTATTTTCAAGCCAACCTCATCATAAAAGAAACATTACCTTGATTACAAGACTCAAAATTAATATTACAAAACTATTCAGGTAAATGAAATCTCAAACTTACATTTACAATAATTTACATTTAATTACATACCAAAATATTTTACAAGAGTTTTTATACAATGGCTCAAATAATTTGCATACATATTATTATATGCATACATCAAAACTTGTGTACATGGGTATACCTGGAGCTGATCTGAATGTCTCTTCAAAGAAGCTTACTCAATTGCTCTATGCTCTTTTCACCTGTGACAGCATACAAAGCTATCGCTGAGTGGTGAACTTAGTGGTGCACAACTATAATTTAAAACATAGTACAATATACATTGACAAAATTTATAGCAAATAATTTGGAAATCTGAATACTCATCAAATTCCAAAACTCAAAATATTCATTGCCAATAATATAAATCATTTGTATAAAATGACTTTGATCAAGAAATTCAATTTATCAAATCATAACTAACAATTTAAGGTAATTCCAACAATTTATTAGAAATAAAGATTAATTCCAACAAAATCAATTATACATAAATCATAATTGAAATCACAATTCTTTACTATTCAAAAGCCATTCTTTATCTCAAAAGCCATTCTTCATCTCAAAAACCATTCTTTATCTCAAAGCCCATTCTTTATCTCAAAAACCATTCTTTATCTCACTAACTATGCAAGACTAATCCGAAAGGGCCATCTTCGGGGTGATTCTAACTCCCTATGGTCGAGGAGGTTGAAGCAGATTCTAACTCCCTATGGTCGGGGAGGTCGAATCATCGTGCACAGTACACATCACAATAATAAATCTTTCGAAAGGGCCATAACATAAAACTTAGATCTAACCTTTAATAAGAGGAGAATTTAAGCCTGTGCACGTACCATGGTAATCAAAACACAACTAACTCCATTGTCTTCTCAACAAATGAGAGAGACGAGTAATAACCTAGTCAAGCATCTATAGTGAGATATAAAATAATATCACAATCCTTTTAATGAGCATAAATCATAATACAATTCGATTCAAAGTCAATTCCAATATTCAATAATTTTTATGCTCATCACAATCTAAATCATAAATTTGCATTTTTCCATGCAAATTGCCCATCACAATTCAAAACATTTTCTATCACAATTTTCCAAAACATAATTTGTTCAATCCACAACAATGCTTAGTACTTGTGGAAATACCATTTCACAAAGCTAAATTCATACATACTATAACAATTTCAATAATCATTGAATTAAATCCAATGCTTGTTAAACATAATACATAAGAAAATTATGTAATTTAAACATATGAAATATTCAGAACAAAATCAGTTAAAAACTAGTTGTGCACAAACCTGGTTTGAGTCGCCTCTAGGCCTTAACTCAATGTTCCTTATGCTTCTTAATATCCTTTTCAACTGAAACAAACAATTTAAAGTGTTTTAATACTCAATGAATTTGTTTCTAACAATAAAATCCAATATCTAAATTTCCTTGGTACTATTCCTTTCAATTCATTTCATTAGTCAATATAATGTTGACCCTTGATGCACTCTAAGTGAGTCCATTCCAATGTTACCAATATGTCACATTTTATAGCCCTTTAGTGTTGGTATATGTTACCAAATTCATTTTCAAGTGTATTGCATTTTATTGTAATTTACTGGATTTCGGTGAACTATTTTGACCTAGCCGGACGACTTAGTTCCCTCGGTTTTCGGGTTTCGGTCCAAACTACAAACTTGTAAGTCTATGTCTTATTGCACGCAGGGCAAAATTTCAGGTCATTCTGAGTTTTGTAGACCAAGATATGGTCAATTTACCAATGCTGGACAGAATGCACTAAAATGGTAGGCTTAGGTCATTTTTATGTCACTTTTGGTTCGGCCAGTTTTGAGTAAGTTATGGTCAAAACACTAACTGCTGCCCAAATGGTCAATTTTCAGGCTCTCAAGTCACTAATCCGGATTTGGTCATTTTTCAAGTCACCTTCTAGGCAGAATTTAGGTAAGCTTCCTTCATGAAAGTTGGCACATTTTGTGCCTAATTTCACCTCCAATTGGTCTCATACCAATTGGAGTCACACACTTAAGGTTCTAAGCTAAAGTGTACACTGCCCTGTTACACATTATTCAACACTTACCAATTACACATTCAATACTTACCAAGTTTACCTTTCATGCCAATTCTGATTTGGTACCATAACATTAACACACTTTACATCACATTTTGGTCATTTTGGGCAGCTTGTAACCACTCTCAACATGCACATTATAACTCAGAATTTTCAAAGTCCAATTACAATAATTTAACCACATGAACATACCCCATTTACATGTCCAAATCCAAACAATTATTCACATACACATGCTGCCACCATAAGCAATATAATTCAACAATTTTCATGAACTTAAACACTTCAATCTTCTTTATGAGGCTACCACAAGTTTACACATACCCATCAACTTCCATTTTCACTTTTCAAGCTTACAAATCAAACTTTACACATGGAATTCAACTTCAATACAATTAAACATTTAAATCAACATCCAAACAACCATTTACATGTAAGGACAAGCTGTTCATGGTGAGGTTTCATGGCTGCCAAAATGCTCCATCACCAATAATTCATCAAACCTCAAATTTCTTCCATAATTCAACTACCCACAACCTTAGTTACACTTTTAATGAAACAAGAACTAAAAACACCCACTTACTTCTTTTGGACTTCTTCAAAACTCCACCAAAACTTCCCTTTCTTGCTCCCAAAATGTTGCCCAAGGTGTGTACTCCAACTTTAATGAAGAAGACTTGATGGTTCCATGGCTTGATCTTGAGTGGATGAAGCTCCACACATGGACGTCAATGGAGTTTTGGAAGGAATTTCAATTCGGCTTAGTGAAGAAAGAAGAAGAAGAGTAGAAAATGAGATAGTGGACTTGTCCACATTTGTCCACATATGTTTATAAATTCTCCCTTAGTGCCCCACTAACTCATTTTAACATTTTAATAATCTAAAGTTTCATAATTAAAATTAATTCCTCACATTTTCCCTAATTTTCATTACATATCTAATTTTTTTTTATAGGGTCCCCAATTTTAATACTATTTATTTTTAATGGACATTTAGGTCAAAAGGCAACTCGGGGTGTCAATTGACCACAATGCCCCTATTCGGATTGCATTCCGGATTTTTCGGTAACGCCGAGTTTTGTCGTTTTCTCGATTTTTCATTTTTCTTTATGCTAATTAATTAATTTTTCTTTGATATTTCTAATGACATTTATACTTTAATAAGTCTTTAATTATGTCTCAAAATTAAATTCTGAGGGTTTCCTGCAGTCCTGGGGTCGGCTATTGCCTGCGCCGTAACTTCCCCGTGTTGTTACCCATCGCTGCGGTGCTGGCTCGTTTAACTTAGTTTCATTTCATTGATATTATTTTTCCTTTGTTTTTCTTGTATTTTCTTTTCCTGTATTTCATTATTTTATGTCTCCTCACTAACATTTAAATATAATTCTAAGCATCCTAGCTATCCGGACAGACACTGTCATCGGGACAGAAGAACGCACTACCGAACATAGGGGTGTTACAACCTAAGTATAAATTAAGAGAGGGAATAGAAAATTGGTCACTAACCTTAATTGAGAGATTTTTTTCCCACTTCAATTCCTTCACTTTCTTCAAATTTCTTGGTACAAACACTTTAGCTAGAGTCTAGGGTAATTTTTAATATTGGAAGTTAGGGGAAATATGATGAGGAGAGTGAGAGAATTAAGGTAGATGAAGAGAACCTGAGGGAGTGCTTCAATGGAAGCAATTCGGGTAGCTGAAAAAAAATGAAGAAGACAACAAAAATTTGGGTCAAATTTGTCTCTTTTTAATAGTTTAATAAGTGTTTATCTAAATATGATTGGTAGGTGATTTTAAATGACATCATATGATGTCATTTAAAAAAGTCCCATTTTTCTTTATTTTTTTTTCTTTTCTTTCTATTCATTTTCAATTATTTACTTAACTGGACAAGTCGGCCAAAAATCATCTCTGAAGACGAAATGATCAAAATGCCCTCCGTTTGGCTTATCGAGCCAAAATCGTCTGTATCGATCTAAAAATTTTTCTAAACATTTTCTTAGCATTCTAATGCTATCAAAACCTCAATGACTCTTCTCTGGAGTTTCAAAAATTATTTTATGAATTTTCTCCCGGGTTTAGGGCTCCTAGTTGCCAGGACCGCAACTTCCCACTGGGTTACCCATCGCTAGAACACCGGCTCATTTAACTTGGTTGTGCTTTATTTCTAAAATTTTTTCTATATTTTTCTTATTAATATTTGAGTTAATTATGATTCCTCACTTTAGTTTAAATATTTTTCTAGACGTTCTAGCTGTCCGGACTGACATCGGTCACCTAAGCGAGAGAATGTCTGAAATTATTATAGTGAGGGTGTTAAATCAACTCTTAATATCATCAGAAACTTTTCTTACCATAAATGATTTTTTTAAATAATTTTAGGCACCTCATAGATCATGGTTAATACCTAGTATAGCATGCCATGGCCACCCAATCAGTAATAAGGAATACCTTAAATGAACCTTTAATCATATATTACCATGCACTAGAATCTCTCTGTTATAAAATCCCAATTCGAGCTGGAGTCATGGTTTATGTCAAACCCCATTTGCTATGAATATTATGTTCTCTTTTAATTCCAGTTCTTGATTAAAATGATTTTCTCATCAGAAACTCTTTTCTGATTAAATCTGTCTATCCTGGCCAGGAACTTGAAACATCAAGAACAATTAAATAAACATAGGATTTTACCCCTATTTACTTAGGGTAATATATTCCATCTTGATCAACACCTATCTTTATATATAACTGGTAGGAGCCAACACATGCCCATATACCCATACACAGTACAAATATGAAAGCAGTATCAAACTCAAACCACCTATATACAAGATAACTGTGCTATCTCAGGTCTAAATATTATATGCACTAATATGATTTATGACAATGTATTGATAAGAGTAAACTTCTACGTGATTGTTATAAGTGTCATTGGTTCGGCCTACTTATCATGCATAAGTGCCTATTATGTTTGTTATATGGCATGAGACTCACCATTCCATCTTATTTACACCTCATATAAATAACTTATGAACAAACATGATTACAAGCTTTCTGGATAAGTCATGTCCTTATTGTGAAGTATCCTCGATTGTGAACCAATTTATGATACTTTGTGTTAGAAATACTGTCACTCATATTCTTAACAACTTAAGAATAGAATTTCTAATAAAATATCAATGGACATTTTTTATTACACATAAATATATTATGTAAATGGAAAAGTGAAATTGCCTTTTATTAATAAAATATGTACAAGATACATACTAAATGATATGCTCTAGGGCATACTACTAACAATCTCTCACTAGCACTAGAGCCATTCATTACAATATCTTAGACCCATCTTCTCAAGATGTCGGTCTAGCTGAGCTTGTGACATAGGCTTAGTGAATGGATCAGCTGGATTTTCAGCTGATGCTATTTTTCTGCATGGCTGCATCGCCTCGCCCAACTATCTCTCTGATAATGTAGTAGCGCCTTTCTATATGTTTGGATTTCAGGTGAGACCGAGGTTCCTTAGCCTGTATGACTGCTCCATTGTTGTCACAGTGGAGTTGAACTTTTGACTCAATGGAAGGAACTACTGCAAGTTCTATCACGAACTTCTTTATCCAAAAAACTTCCTTTGCAGCATCTGATGCAGCAATATACTCAGCCTCTATAGTGGAATCTACAGTCGTACTTTATTTGGAACTCTTCCAACTGATTGTACCTCCATTAAAAATGAACACATACCCAGAGATAGACTTTCTATCATCGATACCTGATTGGAAATCAGAATCAGTATAACCATCCAATTGCAAGTCACCACCTCCATAAATCAAGAATAAATCCTTAGTTCTTCTTAAGTACTTAAGGATATTCTTGATAGCTATCCAGTATTTCAAACCTGGATTGGATTGAAACCTGCTAGTCAAATTAACAACATATGCGATATCCGGCCTAGTACACAACATTACATACATCAAACTTCCAATAGCCGAAGCATATGGAATCCTGGCCATTTTATCTTTTTCTTCAGGTGTCTTTGGAGACATCTCTTTAGAAAGGTGGATACCATGTCTCACTGGTAACAATCCTCTCTTAGAATCAAGCATGTTAAACCTCTTTAACACTTTTTCCAAGAATAGACTTTAGGATAAATAAATTATTCTTTTCGCTCTATCTCTATAGATGTGAATCCTAAGATATAGGTTGCCTCCCCTAAGTCTTTCATGGAGAATGTATTTGACAACCATACCTTTACAGTTGTCAACATATCTGTGTCATTACCCATCAACAAAATGTCATCCACATATAAGATAAGGAAAGTGACAGCACTATCACTAACCTTCTTATATACACATGGCTCATCTTCATTTTTGATAAAACCGAATGACTTAATGGCTTCGTCAAAATAGATGTTCCAACTCCTTGAAGCTTGTTTCAACCCATAAATGGATCGCTTTAGCTTGCATACTTTGGAATCATCTTGGGATTTAAAACCCCTAGGTTGTTCCATGAAAATGTTTTCTTCAATGTATCCATTGAGAAAAGTTGTTTTGACATCCATCTGCCAAATCTCATAATCATAGTATGCAGCTATTATTAATAGAATCCTAATTGATTTAAGCATGGCAACAGGTGAGAAAGTCTCCTCATAGTCGATTCCTTGCTTGTAGCGAAACCCTTTTGCTACTAGCCTTGCTTTACAGGTCTCTACCTTTCCATTATAACCAATTTTCTTCTTGAAAACCCATTTATTCCCTATAGGTACAATACCTTCAGGTGGGTCAACAAGATCCCAAACTTTATTCTTATACATGGAATCAATTTCAGATTTCATAGCTTCAATCCATTTTGAAGAGTCTATATCTGATATAGCTTCTTCATAAGTAAGTGGATCATCTCCATGATCTACTTCTTCATGAGTAAACAACTCTTGTTCTTCTTCATGAAGAAAACCATATCTCACTGATGGGTGAGATATCCTGGTTGATCTGTGAGGAACAGCTGTAGATGTTTTATCAATAGGTGTAGGTTGACTAGATGCATTTATATCCATCTGATCTGTTGGTTGTTCAGAATTCTCCAATTCTAACTCTATTTGCCTTCTTTTGCCTCCTTTTTTAACAAACTGTTGTTCAAGAAATGTGGCATCTCTACTTACCATAACCTTTTGTGATGTAGGCAAATAAAAATAATAACCAAAACTCTCTTTTGGATATCTAACAAATTGACCTTTTTCTGCTATGGTTTCCAATTTATTAGTGTCCAGCTTTTTGATATAAGCTGGACAACCCCAAATCTTAATATGCTTAAGACTTGGTTTTCTTCCATGCCATATCTCATAAGGTGTGGAAGAAACTGATTTTGATGGAATCCTATTCAGAATATGCAAAGCTGATTCTAATGCAAATCCCTAAAAGGAGATTGGCATATCAGTATAGCTCATCATACTATGTACCATATCTAATAAGGTACGATTTCTCCTTTCATATACATCATTCAGCTGTGGTGTTCCTAGATGAGTCAGTTGGGAAACAATGCCATGCTCTTTCAAGTATTCATCAAATTCAGTGCTCAAGTATTCACCTCCACGATCTGATCGAAGAGCTTTAATACTTTTTCCTGTTTGATTTTCTACTTCAGATTTAAATTTTTTGAACTTTTCAAAGGATTCATGTTTGTATTTCATTAAATACAAATACCCAAACCTTGATTTGTCATCAGTAAAGGTAATAAAATAATGAAAACCTCCTCTAGCCAATTCTCTAAATGGGCCATATACATCACTATCTATTAGCTCAAAAATATTTTCAGCTCTTAGCCCTTGTCCAGCAAAGGGTGATCTAGTCATTTTTCCCTGAAGATAGGATTCACAAGTTGGAGTAGGTTCAAAACCCAATAAGGATAAAATCTCCATTTTTTCCAGCTTTGAAATCCTATCTTCTGCAACATGACCTAACCTTAAGTGCTAAATATATTTTGAACTTGAGTTGATTTTCATCATGGCATTGCATTCATTTAGATCACTTGCATCCAATTTGTGTTTATCATTATTATCCAAATAATAAAGACCATCATGCATATAACCCGAGCCAACATATTTATTTTCAAAATAAATATTGCAAACATCATCTGTGAACTGAAATTCATATCCATTTCTAGTCAATCTAGATATAGAAATGATGTTCTTAAAAGCATCAGGTACATATAAAATATCATTCAAACACAAAATATGTCTACACATGTAAAAAGATTTAGATCCTATGGCTAAAGCTTCAACAGTTAAGCCATCGCCAATCCGGAATCTAACATCTCGAGAACACAAGCTGCTACTATTTGCTAGTTCCTGCATATCATAAGAAATATGAGAACTGGCACCAGTATCTAAAACCCAAGCTGTAAATGAACTTTTTGTATCATCAAAATCTAAATAACAAGACACAGACATACCTTTTGAAAGTCTATCCTTCTTGTCCTTCAGAGAAGCAAGATACTTTGGGTAGTTTCTTTTCCAGTGCCTATCTTTCTGGTAGTGAAAACACTTTCCTTTGCCTCCATCAGCTTTAGTCTTTCCCTTCTGCTTGGCTATCTTCTTGGAAGGACCAGGAATTTGAGGTTTCTTTTTCTTATTGCCCTTCTTCTTGTTGGACTTTCCAGCAGAAGAATATGCAATCAAAGCTACCTCTTTTCCTTTATTGCCCGACATATTCTTTTGGGCAATAACCAGCATGTTAAGTAAACCAGCCAAGGTGTATTCCTGCTTAGTCGTATGGAAATTTGTCACAAAATTCCCAAATGACTCAGGAAGGGACTGAAGGATCAAATCTGTTTGCAGTTGGAAATCCATGTTAAAGTTAAGATGTTCCAGCTGCTCAATAAGCCAAATCATCTTATGGACATGATCCCTAACATTCTGTCCCTCAGATATCCTCTTGCGAAATAGCCTAGATATCTCATACCTGGCATTTCTGCTATGTTCACCATACAACTCTTGTAGGTGAAGGAGGATCTCACTTGCACTCTGCATGTTCTCATGCTGCTTCTGTATCTCATTACTCATAGAAGCAACATGTAACATTTGGCTCTCATATCATTCTCTTTCCACTTGTCCAAAGTATCATGTTCCTCTTGAGTGGCCTCTGGAGGTAAGAGACCAGGAACATTTAAGTCTAGAGCTTATCTTATATGTTCAAGGTTCAGGACAAGTTTCAAATTTCTAAGCCAATCAGAAAGATTAGGTCCTGTTAACCTATGGCGATCAAGTATGCTCGCAAGGATATTGGATGGTGGTGGTTGTTGTGTGCTTATTATTATCAGAAAATTAACTGCAAAAAATAACCAGATTAATTAGTAAATATATCATGTATTTAATCAAAATGATTATGATCTTTTAATCAAATTGGTCCTTCCATTAACTTAGCGAATCCTACACTTCCAAAGTAGGAAACGAAAATCCTAGTTGGATGGATTTCTAGTGGATGATTGAATTCTTATAGTCTTATTGATCATCTTCAGGCACATCCATTATTGGAATTACAATGAACTGTAAGTGAGCAACTCCTTACCCATCACATCTCTTGTGAGGTTCAATCCTTTATCTAGCCCCTAATGCTCAAAATCTCAGTCACATCCATTATTGACTTATCTTGCATTAGTTAAGTTGATCACATTGAGCTAGTAAACATGCAAATAATTTTAATGTCCTCAGGCACATCCATTATTGGCCACCAAACCATTTACATATTTACAACATCTCATACTTAACAATTATTCTTAAGAAAATCTCTTAAATTAATTGCATCATATGCAAGTTATTTAAAATTTCTTAAAATAATTGCCTCAATGGAGGGCCCATGATATAATTACTTTAATTATACCTTTTCCAACTTAATCATTTGTTTGGAAGATTTTGTGGTTGGCTTAATTACTATTATGGTCTCACTTTGCACATTATCCAATTAGCATGCATATATCATATACTTGCATATATTCCCATACATCTCATGAATACATGAATAAACAATAAATATGGTATGATCATGGACTTTCTAAGGGATTCAATTTTGAGCCATCAAGAATTGAATCAGAGCATTCTTAGGTGCATTTCATTCATTTATTTTACAAGAGTTGCTGAAGGAGTACATAATCAACACTTGATCTTGAATTCCTTCCATTGGTCCCACCAATGCTCTTGACCTCAATGATCTTCTTGCAATCCATTACATTGTAATCATTGGCATACCAAGGCGAATTTACAAGAACATGGACTTCAAAGTCCTCAAATAAATGAATTTACAACCCAAAAACATTACAACCTTTATAATACATGCCACCAAAATAAATTAATTAATTTACAACGCAAAGAAAATTAAAAGAAATAAATCCAATTACATTGGTCTTTTATTGTCCATGATCATCCATCATGCATATTACCATTTAACAATTAAATAAAACATACATACTAAAATTAAATTGAATATCTCGTATTCAACTAAAAAATTTAGCTTTGAATCTCATTCAACCAAATTTAAAAATTTAGATTTGAATCTTATTCAAAATAAATTTAAAAATTCATATTTGAATCTCATTCAAACAAATTTAAAAATTCAGATTTGAATCTCATTCAACTAAATTTAAAAATTCAGATTTAAATCTCATTCAAACAATTGAATCAAAATTTAATTGTGTGATTAAAAATCTTAATTAAAAAATTTAATTAATTATAAGCCTTGAAAATATACAACAATTGTATATTTGAAGCCCAATACCATGCGCATTATGGAGGCTATAAACCATGCTCACCATATATGGATTCAACACCTTGCCGCCACCATTGATGATTGCGACCAGCAATAGATCAATCAATTTTTTTTATCAAATCACACAATTAAATCAAATATTAAACAATCTAAATGGCAAATATAGTGGCTCTGATACCAATTGAAGGAGCGGAAGCATGAAAATTATTAGATTAGAACATTGAATTCAAAAATTTTCTTCTAGGGTCTCATGCATCATGCAAGATTCATTATGTACCTAATTGATTTCAATGTTCAATTGCATATTAAAACCCTTTTAATATGTATTAGGATCTACTTTTGTCATTTAAGATTTTAGAATTAACAAATTAATTCATTAGAACCCTAGATTGATACAAGAATATGTGCATTAACCTTTTGATGCACTGTAGATGTGATTGGTACCTTTGTGAAACACCTAGGACCCCAAATGTTGTCCCTCTAGCTTGTCCACACCAAGATCACCAATGGGTAGCTCAAACCTTGCCAACCAATTAGAAATTAGGGATTTGCCTTTAGAGAGGTTGTAGATGTGTATAGGACACTAGAAATAATTTCTAGCAATTTTAATTCAAAGAAACTTATATCATTCTCTTTGAATTGATGAGAGAATATGAAGAGAGGAGAAGAGCATAGAAGTGGCGACACCAATGAGAGAAAATAAGAAGAGTGGCTGATTATTTTATTTTCTCATAATATCACTTTATATAATTAGGTCATCACTCAAAACCCTTGCCACATGTCATCATCTGATTGCTTATTAATTTTAATTGACCTAATCACATTAAGCCAAGTGTAAAAGCTAGACTTAATCTTGACTTTGATCATCTTACATGATAGGAAGACAAATGAGAAACTATGATGCCATGTGTCACCATCTCATGGTGCCACATGTCACCCTGTGAAATGACCAAATTACCCTTGTATTGTAATTTTGAGTTCTCAACCCAAAATAATTATTTCTCCTCTTCTAATCAATTTATATCAAATATAAATTCATTAATTAATCTCTATTAATTAATTTCTCATAATTAAATTCATATTTAAATACTTTAAATATAAATTTAACTTATACTATACATCCAATAACCTAGATTTGGTTTCAAGCCATGCTAGGGACTTTACAATTTAATTGTAAACCAAACCTATTTAATTAATCAATTAAACTCTTTAACTAATTAATTAAATCACATTTAACTTGGTGATTATTTGTCTATGTGTGTGACTCACTAGGCTCATCACTAATTGGCAATGAGATATGATATCAACTCTTAATATCATCAGAAACTTTTCTTACCATAAATGATTTCTCTAAATAATTTTTGGCACCTCATTGACCATGGTTAACACCTAGCATAGCATACCATGGCCACCCAATTAGTAATAACGAATACCTTAAATGAACCTTTAATCATATGTTACCATGCACTAGAATCTCCCTATTATAAAATCCCAATTCGAGCTAGAGTCATGGTTTATGTCAAACCCCATTTGTTATGAATATTATGTTCTCTTTTAATTATAGTTCTTGATTAAAAAGATTTTCTCATCGGAAACTCTTTTCTAATTAAATCTGTCTATCTTGGCCAGGAACTTGAAACATCAAGAATAATTAAATGAAAATAGGATTTTATCCCTATGTACTTAGGGTAACATATTCCATCTTGATCAACACCTATATCCATATATAACTGGTAGAAGCCAACACATGCCCATATACCCATACACAGTACAAATATGAAAGCAGTATCAAACTCAAACCACCTATATACAAGATAACTGTGCTATCTCAGGTCTAAAGATTATATGCACTGATATGATTTATGACAATGCATTGACAAGAGTAAACTTCCACATGATTGTCATAAGTGTCACTGATTTGGCCTACTTATCATGCATAAGTGCCTATCATGTTTGTTATATGGCATGAGACTCACCATTCCATCTTATTTATATCTCATATAAATAACTTGTGAACAAACATGATTACAATTTTTCTGGATAAGTCATGTCCTTATTGTGAAGTATCCTCGATTGTGAACCAATTTATGATACTTTGTGCTAGAAATACTATCACTCATATTCTTAACAACTTAAGAATAGAATTTCTAACAAAATATCAATGGACCTTTTCTATTACACATAAATATATTATGTAAATGGAAAATTGAAATTGCTCTTTATTAATAAAACATGTACAAGATACATACTAAATGATATGCTCTAGGGCATACTAATAGGTAGGATATGTTATTGGGCTTCGGAAGCCTATTTTAACTGCGAGGGTAAGAGGCATCTCGCTAAAGACTGTACTAGTGCTCGTAGATTTGGGCCACCTCCTACTGCTGTAGAAGGATCCATTCAGAGTTCTGCCACCAGAGGTTCACAACCAGTTAGCAGAGGTAGAGGTAGAGGTAGGGGCAGCACTTGGTGATCAGTCATAAACGGTCGAACAAGGTAGTGCTCCGACCAGAGTCTACACGATGAGACGGAGGGAAGAAGCTGAAACTTCTGACATTGTGGCTTGTACATTCTTTATCTCTGATCAAGAAGTATTTGTGTTGTTTGACCTGGGTTCTACCCACTCATATGTTAGTGCTAGCATCGTTAGTTCCCTTGTTGTTCCGTGTGTAAAAATGGGTTTTGAGGTGCTAGTAACTAGTCCATTAGGACAAGAGGTCAGGGTCAATAGAATGTATAAAGATTGTCCTTTGGTGATTCAAAGACATATTTTTCTGTGAGATTTGATTGAAATGCCCTTTAGAGATTATGACATCATCTTGGGCATGGATTGGTTAGCCAGGCATCACGCCATGATTGACTGTAAACTGAAGACAGTCACTTTTGGTCTCTCCCAGTATAGTAATTGTCACACCCTACCCCTTTGTAAGGCATAACATGATCCCATAGTATACCTAATGAATTACTAACTTCGTCTACTGATAACCCCTTAAATACACTACAAGGGATTTTAAAACTTTTCTTACTTCTTTTTACAATGGTGAGCACTATTTACAGGTGTTAAAAAATTTTTTGAACTGAAGTGAAACTGTAACGATTCGGCCCACTAGTGATATTGTCCGCTCTGAGCCGAAGCTCTCACGATTTTAAAACGTGTCACTAGGGGTTACGAACTGCCAACTTATAAACTCAGCATCTCTCCCGTGTTTTGCCGATGTGGGATTTGCCTAGGGTGTTACAATCCTCAAATGTAACGGCCCGACCCACTAGTGATATTGTCCGCTCCGGGCCGAAGCCCTCACGGTTTTAAAACGCGTCACTAGGGGTTACGAACCGCCAACTTATAAACCCAGCATCTCTCCCGTGTTTTGCCGATGTGGGATTTGCCTAGGGTGTTACAGAAACAGCTAACACATTTAAATTATTAGTAATTTCTGTAAAAATTTTTGCGGAGTGCCATTTGTATTTTGAATAAAACAGTTCTTCAAAAACCTGTAAAAAACACTTCAAATATATTTCTCAATCTCAAACTCCAACATTTAATCAACACAAATCCACAATAATTTTTCAGTGTTTTCAAAGGCTGAGATAAAAAAAATATATCTCAATATTTACAAGCCAAAATAATTTACAAATTTAGTTTACAACTTCAATGTATAATTTCAATTTTAATTTACAACTGCTCAAAACCAAAAATAATATATACATACAGTGAACATACATTACAATACAAAATGCAAAATATGGTATACTCAATATACCCGATGATCTCTCAGTGTAGTACTAGCAGCTTAGTCTGCTGCCCTATCAGTCTGTCTACCTATGACAGCAATGAAAAGCTATCGCTGAGCCATTGTCTCAGTGGTGCACAACACTAACCAAATACAACTTTAAACCACAAATCATAAGTCATATAAATAATGGATACTAAAAACCATAGTTAAATTCAAAGACAGTGAATGTCAATAAGAATTTAACTCCATTTCACAATATCATAATGAATATCAATAAATCACACACACAGCTTAATCATGTTCCAAAGTTCAATTTGTCCCAAAAGCCAATGGCTAGTGAGGAATTCAATTCATCCCAAAAGCCAAAGGCTAATGAGGAATAACATAACTAGCTAGCAATAATATGAGTACTCATTCTATTCGTCCTTAACAGGCACACACCTCAACACTTCAGCCAGAAAGGGAATTCAATTTATCCCACTAGACAAGCTAGTGAGGAATTCAATCAATATACATGATAGTTGTGGTTTCAAACCATTTACAATGCTTTTCAATCAATAAGTATCCATCAAATATCATTCAAACAATTTTCACAATTTAAAACAATGATATACAAATAGTCATAATTTATTTCAATTGAAAATTCAAAAGAAATAACTGTTGTGCACGAACCTCTGATAATTGTCTCTTGGCCATGACTCAGTGTTTCCTTCCCCTTCCCTGAGTCTTTGCTAACTGAAACACACAATTTGAAGTGTTTCAGAACTCATTTAAACCGTCTCTAACAATACGGCTTAATACTTAATTTATTGAATTCTATTATTTCCTTAGTCAACCTAAGATGTTGACCCTCGATGTAGTCTAGGTGAATTAGGTTTTAATGTTACCAATGTGTCATATTTAATAGCCTTTTAGTGTTGGTACATGTTACTCAATTCATTTTCATGTATATTGCATTTTATTGTAATTTGTCGGATTCCGATATACTAATTTGACCTAACCGGATGACCTAGTTTCCTAGATTTTTGAGTTTCAGTCAAAACTAAAAACTTATAGGTCTATGTCTTATTGCACACGGGGCAAAATTTCATATCATTCTGAGTTGTGTAGACCAAGTTATGGTCAATTTACCAATGTTGGATAGAATGTACCAAAATGGTAGGTTTAGGTCATTTTTAGGTCACTTTTGGTTCGGCCAGTTTTTGGACCTGAACTTGTGCAAGCTATTTGGCTTGGTTCTGGCCATTTCTGGGCTTTGGTGTCTTCATAAGAATTGTAGATATATGTCTAAACTATTCATGGTAAAACTTTCAGGTCAATTGGACTTGTTTTGAGTGAGTTATGGCCAAAATACCAACTACTGCCTAAATGGTCAATTTTCAGGCTTTCAATGCACTAATCTGGATTTGGTCATTTTTCAAGTCACCTTCTAAGCAGAATTTTGGTAAGCTTCCTCCATGAAAGTTGGCACATTTTGTGCCTAGTTTCACCTCCAATTGGTCTCATACCAATTGGAGGCACACACTTAAGGTTCTAAGCCAAAACCTACACTGCCCTATTGCACATTATTCACCACATACCAAAGCACACATTCAACACTTACCAAGATACACTTCCATGTCATTTCTAGTTCGTACCATAACATAAACACATTTAGCAACTCATTTTTGGTCATTTTGGCAGCTTATAACCATTCTCAATATGCACATTATAGTACAAAAGTTTCCAAATCTAATTACAAACAATATAACCACATGACATAGCTCATTTACATGTCCAAACTCAAACCTTTATACACATATACATGCTGCCATAACAAGCACCATAATTCAACAATATAATTCCATAAACCAAGCCATGAAACAACACATTTTGGTCTATACTTCAAAGTTGCCGATTGTACATCTTCTTCAATTAGTTTCTAAGCTTCCAAAATCAAGTGTACTATCACACATACATTTAGTATACATTATCCAATTTATTCCTACACACATAAACACTTACATTAACACTTTAATCTACCATTTACATGCAAAGATAAACTGCTCTTATTGAAGTTCCATGGCTGCCAAAAATGTACCTGTGACACCCCTTACCCGTGTACAGAATATCCGAGTAAGCAATGTCACACGGTGTATCAGCACACTCTATTTTACCTTAATCAATTTTTGTCATAGTTTTGAATATAGTTTATGAAATATAATTTATTTAAGCCATTTATCGAAATTATTATTTATTTGAGGTTCCAAAAATTTTAAAGAAAATCCGGCAGAGTACCGGCTAAATATGGAGAAAACAGTTCTTCGGAACCTGTGAAAAACACTTCCAATATTCGCATCTCATCACTCTCAAACTCCAATATCAAAATCTCAACATTTTCAATTTCATTTCTCAATCATTCATCTAATGTGATAATCAAGTACAATTCACAGATAGATATTCACATTTTCCATTCACCAACACAATTTTCATTATTTACATGAACATCAAAATACATTACATAAATCCAAATACATATGAGACAAAAAAAATTAGTTACAAAATACCAAAATGAAACCTAGTGCCCTACCAATGCACTGTGGAGGGTGAGGTGACACGGACACTATGCAGAGTTGCAGGATGGACTCACCCAGTCTGCGGTCTACTGGGCTCACGATCAGTATCTCCAGAACCTACGCGTGGCAAAAGCAACGCGCTAAGCAATGATGCTTAGTGGTGCAATAATAAAATAAAAGAAAATAGCAAAAAATAAATATGTATTGAATGTATATGTCTTATTTGTTTTGTATTTGTTATATTCATTTATTTCTTTAACTTTATCCATTTTCATTCATTTGGTTGCCCAAGCAACCTATACTGGATGACTGGACTGGATAAACGGGTAAACTGGCACTGGGTATCAAGTACCTCGGGCCGTCACACCATCGGTCACATATGTATCTCCGGCAGTAATGTACAGCTAACAAGCTGTAAATAATATTAGGCACGAGGCCAAGTCTCAACACAATATCAAATGGCTAAAAGCCATAAAATCACAGAATGGCATAATGCCATGTGCAGTACTACTAACTGAACCCTATTGGCATGCCAAACTATCCAAACCAATCTTGTTAGGTATACTAGGGCTTTTGATACTTTAAAATTCTTCAATTTGTGAATTTCAAGTTTTGGTGTTACTATTCACTTCATTAGTCAACAAAAATGTTGACTTTTGGATAGAAAATAGGTGTATTGGTTTTAACACTCCCAATGTACCACATTTTGCATTTAAAACTTGTTGGAATTAATCACCAAATCCATTTCCAAACTTAGCACTAAGGGGCAGAATTTTCGCTTTTGTACCATAAATTTCTTGTTCCATTAGGGATCACATAAAGTGGAAATTTGAGGAAATAGTAAACATGAAAGTTGTTCCTTATTTTGTCTAGTTGAATTTCGTTTATTTAATCACTCCATTTGGAGTTTTGTAGCTCCAGATATGGTCCAAAAACCACAGCTGGCCGGATTGGAAAACTGCAGAATTTACCAAATCTATAGTACAATGAACAGTGATTGTGAGTGCCTTGTTGGACAGGTTCTGGTCATAATTTGGGGTAGGTTTCTTCATGAAAGTTGTTTTTCTATATCTTATCTTGTTGCTGTAAAAATTTCAGGTCAAATGGACCATTTTACAGTGAGTTATGGTTACTGTTCATTTGGTCATTCTGCAGAATCTGCTTGCAGGGTATCCGGATTGCGGCCAACTTTTGGTCCACTTGCTTTGGTCATTTGGGCATGGTTTCTTCAGAAAAATTGTGCCATTATATGTCTAGTTTCATGTCCAATTGGCCAAACACCAATTGAACCTACATAGCCAAAGATATGGCAGTCCAAACAGGCTGGACTCCCAGCCTCCCTGCTGCACTCATTAGGCAGCCCACCAATTCAGTTTGTATTACTCTAAATCTCTTCAAATTATGGTCAACTTACCTCAAATGGTCACTAATTGACCATTAGAATGTTCACTCATCATTTCATAAGCCAAGTCCAAATTTCACTCCCAAAACCCTAATTTCCCATTATGATTCACACCACACACCTTAGTTAACACTTTCATTCCTTATATATATATATATATATATATATATATATATATATATATATATATATATATATATATATATATATATACACTTTAAACACCCTCTCTAATCCACTCTAAGCCCATCTAAACCATCAAAGTCATAACCCTCACTAGGCAGCCGAATTCCATGGTATACATACACATGAGTGTTAGTCCATTTACTTCACAATTTCATATTAATTTCAAGTCCCTAACATGGAATAAAAGAAATATATGTATAAATAAGCACTAACCTCTTGTAGGGCAGAATTTTCCAAACTTAAACTTCACTTTCTTTCCTTTTCTAGGCTGCCAAACACTTTCCCAAGAGGTATGGACAAGTTTTAATGAAAGGTGTCTAGGGTTTAGTAGTGAAACAAAGAGAGAAAGGGAGCTTTGGTTGAGAATCAATGGAGGGGAGTGGAGAAGGGTTTCAGCTGGCTGAAGGAGAAGAAGAAGACCAGAATTTTTTTGGTCTATTTTGACTCTTTTAAGTGTTTTAAGAATACTTGTTAACTTGTGATTGGTTGGGAGTAAGATAATGACATCATGTGATGTAATTATCCCTAATTTTCTTTATTTTTCTTTTCTTTTCATCTCTACTCATTTTCAATTTAATTTTTAGTAATGTTTATTCATATTTTATGTCATAATAATTATTTACTCAACTGGACAAGTCGGCCAAAAATCATCTCTGAAGGCGAAATGACCAAAATGCCCTCCGTTTGGCTTAACGGGTCAAAATTGTCTGTACCGATTGAAAAATTTTTCTAAATATTTTCTTGGCATTCTAATGCCATAGGAACCTCAATGACCCTTCTCTGGAGTCCCAAAAATTATTTTATGAATTTTCTCTCGGGTCTAGAGCTCCTAGTTGCGAGAACCGCAACTTCCCATTGGGTTACCCATCGCTTGGGCACTGGCTCATTTAATTTGGTTGTATTTTATTTCTAAAATTTTTACTAAATTTTTCTTATTAATATTTGAGTTAATTATGGTTCTTGACTTTAGTTTAAATATTTTTTCGGACGTTCTAGCTGTCCGGACCGACACCGGTCACCGGAACAGTGAATGTACGGAGTTGCTACTGGGAGGGTGTTACAGTACCTCTCCCTTAACTCATCAAACTTCAAAAATCCTTTCACAATTTAACTATCCATAACATCCATTCAAGGTTTAATGAAACAAGGATAAAAAATACATACTTACCACTTTTGAAATTCTTCAAAACCTCACCAAAACTTGATTTTCTTGCTGCCTATCTACTGCCCAAGTTGTGTAGAATAATTTTAGTGAAGGAAAATGCAAGGAAATTGGCTTGGATCTCTTATGAAGCTTGGCCATGGACGGCCATGGAGGAACTTCTTTCTTCTTGGTTTTGGCTGGTCTTGGGAAGGTTGAAGAAGGTGAGAAATCTGCTATCCACATGGTGATTAAGTGTCCACTTTATGGAGTTAGTAGAGCACTAAGTAAGGGTTTAATGTTTGTTTATTCTAAAGTTTTCATATTCCCACATTTAACTCCTATCTTTTGCTATTTAATTTATGTACCACCAATTTAATTTTTCATGACATTTTTCAAGTGTAATATCATTTATTTTTAATGGATATTTAGGTCAAAAGACAACTCGAGGTGTCAAATGACCACTATGCCCCTGTTCGGGTTGCATTCCCGATTTTTCGGTAACACTAAGTTTTGTCTGTTTCTCGATTTTTCGTTTTTCTTTGTACTAATTATTTAATTTTTCTTTGATATTTCTAATGACATTTATACTTCAATAGAAATTTATTTAAGTCCTAAAAATATTTTCTAGGGTTCCCCGCAGTCCAGGGCTAGTCAACGGTCCACGCTGCAACTTCTCGGTGCGGTCACCCATCGCTAGGGTTCTTAGCTCGTTTAACTTGGTTACATTTCATTGCTATTATTTTTCTTTTATTTTTCTTGTATTTTCTTTTCTTGTATTTCATTATTTTATGTCTTCTCACTCATATCTAAGTGTAGTTCTAAGCATCCTAGCTATCCGTACAACACTGGTCATAGGAATAGTAGAACGCACTACCGAACATGGGGGTGTTACAGTAATACGGTAAGACACGGGGAGAGCCAGTTATTACCATCAAACATCGTTTTGGCTGCACTAGCCAGAAAATGATCAAAAAAGGGTGTGAAGCATACTTGGCACATGTGACAAACACCCAAGTAGGGAGTCCAGTATTGAGGAACATCCCTACAGTATGCGACTTTCCGGATGTATTCCCTGATGAGTTGCCAAGACTACCTCTGAAAAGAGAGGTGCAGTGTGACACCTCTTACCAGTCTATAGTATAGCCGAGTAAGATATGTCACACAGTGTACCGGAACACTCTATTTTATCTCAATCATTTTTGTTCTTCCTTAATTTATTTTTATCACAGTTATGAAGTACAATTTGTGAAATATAATTCATTTAAGTCATTTATTGAAATTATAATTTATTTGAGGTTCCGCAAATTTTATTGAAAATCCGGCAGAGTGCCGGCTAAAAATGGATAAAACAGTTCTTCGAAACCTGTGAAAAACACTTTCAAAATTTTCTATCACTCCCAAACTCCATTTCATCAACAAAATCTCAATATTTCTCAAATATACTCCCATTTCTCATTCATTCATTTCATAGGATATTCATGTACAAATCATAAATAAATATTCACTTTTTCATTCATAAACATAATTTCCACTATTTACATTGATAACAAAATACATTACATGAGTCTCAATTTCATATGAGAAAATAAAAGTTAATTACAAAATACTCAAAATGAAACCTAGTGTCCTACCAATGCACTGATGTAGGTGAGGTGACACGGACACTATGCAGAGCTGCAGAAGGTCTCACCCAGTCTATGCTTTACTGGGCTCTCGGTCGGTCTCTCCAGAACCTACGCGTGGCAAAAAGCAATGCGCTAAGCAATAATGTTTAGTGGTGCCAATAATAAAATAAAAAGAAATAACAGAAAATAAATATGTAGTGCATGTTCTGATATCTTATGCAAACAATTTTTCAATCATTATTGGTAATCTTATTTATTTTATATTTGTTATATTCATAATTTCATTAAATTTATCCACTTTCATTTTTAGTTGCCCAAGTAACCTATACTGGATGACTGGACTGGATAAACGGGCAAATTGGCACTGGGTATCAAGTACCTCGAGTCGTTACACCATCGATCACATATGTATCTCCCAGTGTGCCATAGAACAGCTAATAAGCTGTAATAACATTAGGCACAAGGCTAAGTATCAACACAATGTCAGAATGGCTAAAAGCCATGAAATCACAGAATGGCATAATGCCATGTGCAGTACTACTAACTGAACCCTATTGGCATGCCAACCTATCCAAACCAATCTTGCTAAGTGTACTAGGGCATGTTACACTTTTAAATTGTACAATTATTGAAATTTAACTTTATGTGTTACTATTTATTTCATTAGTCAACTAAAATGTTGACTTTTGCATAGACAATAGGTACATTGGTTCTAATACTCTCAACATACCACATTTTGCATTCTAAAATTGTTGGTATTGGTTGCCAATACCATTTCTAAGCTTAGTGTTAGTTGTTCAAAATTTTCAAATTTCAAGCCTTGTGTTTACTATTCCATTGGTCATTTTTACAACAGGAATTTGGCAAAGTTGTCTTCATGAAAGTTTTTTCTTATTGTGTCTAGTTACATTTATTTTTTTGAATCACTCCATTTGGAGTTTTGTAGCTCATGTTATGGCCTAAACACCATAACTGGCCGGATTGCAAACTTTCTAGATTTTCTGGACTGACCAAATCCACAATGTTTTGTGCGATGATTGCAGGTCACTTTTTGAATATGTTATGGTCAAAATTTGGGTTTAGTTTCTTCATGAAAGTTTTAGGTCTATATCTCAGCTTTCTTCTAGTAAAATTTCAGGTCAATTAGACCTTTTTAAACTAAGTTATGACTAAATGAATAAATACTGTTCATTTGGTCATTTTGCCCAGGCAGAATGCAAGTCACTTGGATTAGGGCAATTTTTAGGTTAACTTGGTTTGGTTTTCTAGGCAGGGTTTCTATACCAAAGTTGTGCCATTATGTGTCTATTTTCATGTCCAATTGGCCTTGCACCAATTGAACCTCTACAACTCCATTTATAACTACCCAAACCTGCTAGACTCATGCTCAGTCCTGCAGGTCAGCCAAGGCAGCTCACCCACACTCAATTGCCAAGACTCAACTCACTTCATTTTCTCATCATACACAGCCAAATGGTCACTCGTTGACCATTTAAACTTTCATTCACCAACACATGAGCAAAACCCTAGGTTTTGCCCAAACCCTAACTCCATCAACTTCAATTCTTCTTATACATGCAATCAATGAATTGAGACATCTAATTCATGTTCAATGGCAGCCATGGACCACTATAAATTAATCTAATCAATGAAATCCTAACATACTCTAAGGCTGCCAAAATTTTGAAGAGTGCATACTTATAGTTTTCTTTCCAATTCCTTGCAATTTCTAAGCTTAATCAAGTCCTTAAACATATATTGAAAGAAAGGAAGAGAGATTGGTCACTAACCTTGTGAGCAGAATTTTTCCACTCAAAATTCCTTCACTTTCTTTGGCTTTCTTAGCAGCCAAACACTTGCTCAAGATGTAATATCAAGTTTTAATAAAGGATAGTAGAAGGTTTATGGTGTATTTACAAGGAGAATTTAGTGAGAAGAAAAGCATCCATGGAGGAAAAGAGAGAGATAGTGTAACACCACTCACCCATCTACAGTGTGTAGCCAAGCAAAGTGTGACACACGGAGTGCCGGAGCACCTGATCTTATCTGATTTCATTATAGTTCTGAATTTACTTATTTAAAAACTTTATCTGAGGTTTAGGCTATTTTTACTATTTATCAAAATCTGACTAATTTGGAAAATTCAAAAATTTTAATGATAATCTGGCAGAGTGCCGACTGTTATTTGGACTAACAGTTCTTTTGAACCTGCCAAAAATAGTTTCAATATATGCTCAAATTCATAACTCAGATTATCTCACGGCATTCTCATCAGTTTCTCAAACTCAGATTCAGTCTCTAAAATTTCTCAAATTTAATCTCATTCAGAATCATTATGATTAAATAATTAATTCAAATATCAAAATTCTTATATTTCATTAACTTATATAATTTGTGAATTAAGTACATAAATTTATCAAGTACTGAATATACAAATGAAATTACAGTTGCTAATTCACATTACAATATAAGCAGTAATTATAATGTACATAGTAGAAAACATCCTTAAAATGAGCCCTATCTACATGCATTGCTAAGGAGGTGACAATCTTGAACTCTTCTAACACTTCTGCAGATCTGGACTCCAAAAATCTCAGTCGACAGTCTACTGGTTTTACCTTCAGTACCTGCGCGAGGAAGTAATTCCATCGCACTAAGCATTTTTGCTTATTGGTGCAATAGTATAACAAGAAATAATATATACAAATAAAAAAAAGATAGAGCATAATTTAAATATTGAATAATCAATTTGATTTACTGGAATGTTTCTAATATTAACCATCCTATATACAAGTTTGTTCCTCTTTGGAAGTGCTAAATTTATAACCTTTCAGTAATACTACCCAGTATACAAATTATTCTAATAGTGTTGTCTTTTAAGTCTCTACAGTTCTGCAAATTATATTTTTGTTATATTTCTATTGCTAATCTCTTTTACTCATTTCATTCAATACTAAATTTTATTGTACAGAAACTTCATTATACTTAACATAACTTAACTTAACTGCCTGAATTGAATAATGTTTTCATGAAGGTATTGGCAGAATATTGACATTGAGGATTGATGGATATGTATATAGATTGGTTGTGTAAAGTGTATGTAAGAATGAGTAATGTTTAGGTGTATATGTGATTGTACTTAGACTTTGTAAATTTGAGTTTATTTGGTGTACTGAGGATGTGTGTAATCTGCCCAAAGTGACCTTAAGGTGAAGTGGTATATGGTTTTGGTAATGTACCAAAATAGAATTGGTAAGGGAAGTGGACATATAGTAAGGTGAATGTCTCATTGATGTATGTTTAAGCAAGGTAATTAAGGGCAGCATGCATTTTAACCTATAACTTTAAATGTGTAACCTCAATTGGTATGAGACCAATTGGAGGTGAAACTAGGCACAAAATATGCCAACTTTCATTGAGAAAGCATACCAAAATTCTGCTTGCAAGGTAGCATAGAAAAATAACCAATTCGGATTAAGTGCAAGTGAAACCTGAAAATTGACCATTTGGGCAGTAGTTAGTATTTAGGCCATAACTCACTCAAAACAGGTCCAATTGACCTGAAATTTTAACCATGAATAGTTAAGACCCATACCTACAAATCTTATGAAGACACTAAAGCCCATAAATTACCAGAAGCAAGTCAAAAAGCTTGCACAAGTTCGGGTCCAAAAACTTGCCGAACCAAAGTTGACCAAATTGACCTAAAATTGACCTAATTTGATGCCATTTGACCAGCAATAGTATAATGACCATAACTTGGTCTACTTAACTCAGAATGACCTAAAATTTTGCCCCACGTTCCATAAGACATAGATCTACAAGTTTGTAGTTTTAACCGAAACCCGAAAACTGAGGGAACTAGGTCGTCCGGCTAGGTCAAACTAATATCCCGGAATCCAGCAAGTTGCATTAAAATGCACTAAACAAGGAAATGAGTTTGGTAAAACGTACCAACCCTAAAACCCTATCGAATGTGACATATTAATGAAACTAAAACCTAATTTACCTAAAACGCATCGAGGGTCGGTATATTAGGTGATTGAGCAAATAATAGCCTTCAGTGAATTACTTATCGAACATTATCGTTAGAGACAGTTTAATTTAATACTGAAACACTTCAAATTGTGTTTTTGATACCAAAGACTCGTGGAAAGGGAAGGAAACACCGAGTCGGACGAAGAGACAATTATCAGAGGTTTGTGCACAACAACTATTTCTTTTGAATTATTTTCAATTGAAATAAATTATGACTATTTGCATATTATTGTTTTAAGTTGTGAAATTGTGAAAAATGGTTTGAAAGATATTTGATGGATACTTATTGATTGAAAAGCAATCAGAATTGGTTTGAAACCACAGCTATCATGTACATTGATTATAGTCCTCGCTAGCTTGTCTAGTGGGACGAATTGAATTCCCTCTCTGGCTGAAGTGTTGAGGTGTGTGCCTGTTGAGGACGAATTGGATGAGTACTCATATTTTTGCTAGCTAGCTATGTTATTTCTCATTAGTCATTGACTTTTGGGATGAATTGAATACCTCATTAGCCATCGGCTTTTGGGATGAATTGAACTTGGGAACATGATTAAAGCTGTGTGTGATTTATTGATATGTGTTGTGAGATTGTGAAATGAATTTAAACTCTTATTGACATTCACTGTCTTTTGAATTTAACTATGTTTTGATTACTGAGATTTATTGTGATATTGTGTTAAATTCCTTATGACAGTATTGTCTTGAATTTAACTATGGTTTTTAAATATCCACTATTTAATTGAATTATGAATTGTGATTTAAATTTGTATTTGGTTAATGTTGTGCACCACTGAGACATTGTCTCAGCGATAGCTTTTTATTGCTGTCGCAGGTAGACAGACAGACAGGGCAACAGACTAGGCTGCTAGTACCTCCAGCGAGAGACTACCGGGTATAATGAGTATACCAATATTTTGTATTTTGTAATGTAATGTATGTTCACTGTATGTACATATTGTTGTTGGTTTTGAGCAGTTGTAAATAAAAATTGTACATTGAAGTTGTAAAATAATTATGAGTTATTTTGGCTTGTAAAAATTGTATTATATTTCTTTTATCTCAGTCTTTGAAAAATCACTGTGAATTTGAGTTGAGAAATGTGTTGTGTTAAGAAAAATGTTGAAGTTGAGACTTGGAATATATTGAAGTGCCTTTTTACAGGTTTTCTGAAGAACTGTTTTTATCCAAAATATAGATGGCACTCTGCCAAAATTTTTATAGAAATTCCAAATAATCCAAATGAGTTGGCAGTTTCACTTCAGTTCACAAAAGTTTTTAACACCTGTAAATAGTGCTCACCACTGTAAAAGAAGTAAGAAAAGTTTTTAAAATCCCTTATAGTGTATTTAATGGATTATCAGTAGACGGAGTTGGTAATTCATTAGGTATACTACGGGATCATGTTATGCCTTACAGAGGGGTAGGGTGTGACACCTGTGTTCTGGAATCAAAAGGCAGACATGACCAGATCCTGCTAATTTGGTCATAACTTGTGAACTATAAATTAGAATCAAGTGGCTTGAATACCAAATAAAAGTTAAGACATAAATCTAAAAATCTTATAAAGAAAGCATAAGCTAATTCTTGCATTTACTTAGTCTAATTTCGGATGGAAACTGTGTATACATTTAGAAATTTACAAGATTATGCCATGTTATTCATTAATGCAAATTGCATGTGTATTTAGTATGCTTGAATGCAAAGACTATACAAATATGGAAATGGCATGAGGATGTTGGCACACATATCTTGACAATTATATGAATAAGGAATGTTGAATAAATGTTAATTATGAAAGTTGAGATAAGTAAGCCTAGACAATGAGTATAAGATTAGATAGGTTTGCATGCTATCAGTCAAAGCCACTGAGTGGTCAATACTGAGAATGAAAGCCTGTGTTAAACCGATCAGAATCACTGAGTGATCAGTGTCACGAGTCCCACTATCCAGTCCATATACAGTCTGTCATAGGTTACTATGGGTGCTGGAGTAAAGTTTCCAATTGTGATCATAAAGACAATAATTTCAAATAAGATATGATAAAGTGTATTTCACCTCATTAAAAGGTATGATTAACAAGAAAGGATTTATTGACTTATTTTATGTCATAATGTTATATAATTGTTTTAAAACTTTTAAATACTCTTGCATGAATATTATGAGTATATTATATGTTAATGTACATAAAGAAAATTATTTTGTTTTAAATTAATAGTGCACCACAAAGCTATTTAGCTTAGCGCGAAGATTTATTTCCTTACGGAGATAAAGTAAATAAAGTGTATGTAACACCCCTCACTCGTCCACAATGTAGCTGAGTAAAGCATGCCATATTCGATGCCGGAGCACCTTATCTTATCTTATTTCACTTCAATTCTTGATTCATTATTTCAAGAATTTCTAAGTAAGGTTTAGGCCATTTACGCTGTTTATTAAAATCTGATTAATTTGGTATTCTGAAAATTTTTACAGAAAATCCGACAGAGTGCTGGCTAAAAAATGAAAAAACAGTTCTTCGGACTTGAAAAAGAACAATTCTAATAATCTCAACACAATGTCATATAATCCCAGTATTCTCAATCTCAATCTCATTCATATTCAAACTCAACTCATATATCAAAATTCTCAATTTCATTAATGTACATAATTTGTAACTAATTGCATAAATTCATAGTCTACATATTATACAAATTAATTACATCACATACTTATTCAATACAATTTCTTAATTTGCATTACAACATAAGAAACATTTATAATGTACAAAATATATAATATGATTAATGTGAGCCATATCTATATGCATTGCTGAGGAGGTGACAACCTTGAACATTTCTGACACTTCTGCAGATCTAGACTCCAAAAATCCCAATCAAATGGTCACTGGGTTTTATCTTCAGTGCCTGCACAAGGAAACAAATCCATTGTGCTAAACATTACTGGTTAGTAGTGCAATAATATAACAAAGAAGTAATATACAAATAAAGATAGAAAGAAAACAGAGTTCGGATAATTAAGATCTATAATTAATTTAATACCATTTGAAATATCTAATACTAACCCTCCTTTATCCGACTATATTCTTCTCTAGAGGTGCTTAGTTCATAAGTTTACAGGTGTGATGTACAATATCAAAAATAATCTAAATATTGAGTATATGCTTATTTTATTATTGTCGACACCATATTTTGGCCGATCCCCAAAATACTTTGAAACCGATCCCCGGTGCTAAGTTTCCTCGGAGTAGCTAATCACGTTTCCGATCCCTCTTTGGTAGGCGGTCACATTTCCGACCTCTCCTCGCAAAGACGTGAATCAATGATAAGTCCTACGCATCCCTTGAAACTCAGCCGATCTCTCAAATCATTTACCGATCCTTCAAACCCGTTGCCGGATTTCCGGACCTGTCAAGAATATTCCCGATCCCTGTTGATAAATGGAGTGAACTAGCACTAGATCTTTTCCTACCAGTTTTATTGCCGATCTCCTTTCCGAAAGTTTAAGAGCTAAAGTGTTGGTTCGATTCCGATCTTAAGTGTTCGAGTTAAATTTTCGGTCAAGTTCTGTTCAGCATTTCTTCCCTACCGATCTCATGTTCAGAGTGCTTTCCGATCTCTCATACTTAGATTAATAATCACATTTAGTTTTTGTTTCTTTGTGCTCATACAATCAAATACTCGGACAAATAATGGTTCAATATTTTCCGTTCACAATCATTCATTTCATTTGATGTCATAATTTGTACAAAGTTATTGGTGAGGATCACCCCACTGATCTACATATGGATCACTCCCTCTCTCCCTCTCACCCTCGGCTTCATCCTCACTATCTTCACCATCGCCCCCGGGTTCCAGGACGACCATCCAAAAAAAGTCTTCTGCTGGGTAACGCTCATGGAGTGCGGCAAAGAGCTCCTTGAGAGCCTTCACAGGCCTCGGCTATTCCGTCACCATCTCCTCATCCCTCTCCTTAAGCTCCTTATCCTTCGCCTCGAGTTCCTCTATAAGTTGAGCGACACGAGAGGATGCATTGGCGTGGAGCGCTGGACTTCCTTAAGAGCGCGGTCCCTCTCGTCCGAAATACGGTTCTGTTCGGCCAACCGGTCTTCATGGAGCTTTGCCCGTCCCTCGACCTGAGATATATAATCCCGAGCCGATGAGAGTTCGGATCGGAGGGAATCCACTTCCTGGTTCTTCTTCCCGATCTCCTTACCCAGGCGCTGAATCCTTTCCCGGATCATGGTCTGGTTCACCAGACACTCCACGTTTAAGCTCATGGTCCGAGTCAATATGTCATCAAGGCCACTGCAGGATAGCTTTGTCGATCCTCTGAAAGAAGATGGTAGACCCGGGACTTTAGCAAAACCGGGGTTCTCCTTAGATTCGGTTATCCTTCAAGGAGTCGATCGATGTCGAGCGCCCGAGAGGAGGTCCTCGAAGCTTGAGTAGGTCCCCTTTCCGCGCTTGGGACAAGCGCAAGAATCGAGGTGCTCTTCCGATCTAGGAGGAGATCGGGTAGCTTCAGTGGTCGAGGGACCCGAAGGTTGGGGAGGATCTCTTTGTATCTCCCCAGGCTCGCGACCAGGTGTTTGGAGTCGTTCTGAACGCTTCATCTCCTTTACTTTCCGGAAGATCTCTCTTTCCTTCTTCCGCTTCCTATGACCTTCACCACCCGCCATACCTGCACAAAGAAAAGGTTAGTGAGATCACTAAGGTCGTGAGAATTGAGATATAGAAAATACCGATGCCGAGGTTAGAGAGCGGAAGTTCGCGGTCTTGGCCGGTGGCAGTGAAACGATCCAATGGTGCGGCGCACCACCGAATCCAAACAAGAATACTTTTTAGTGGCAGCCTCACTCTTGATCCATCACTATCAAACTTTCCTCTTCGCTCTGGGTAATATGGTTCGTAAGCAAGGGTCCCTGGTACCACCAGCTGCGGGGGAAATCCTCAAAGCGGCTCGGATCTTTGCTCCTCACAATGAAGAAACGATTCTTCCAGTTCTTAAGGGACGAGGGCAGATCGGAAAAGAGCCCGCAACTAGGCTTCGCCTGAAAGAACCAGTGGTCATCGTCCTTTCGGTGAGTTAGCCGTGCGGCTTGGCGAACACTTTAGCCGTAGGTCCGATTCCCTTAGCTCGGCATAGACCTCGGAAAGCTACCAAGATCCGCCACGAGTTGGGGTGAATTTGAACAATGGATGCTCGATGAAATTTTAAGACCTCCTTGTAGAAGTCATCCGTGGGGAACCAAGGTCGCCTTTAATTGTTCCTCGTACACCATAACCATGTCGTTCTCTTCAAAGAAGTGATTGACACGAAGGTCGTCATGGCACTTGATTAGCTCGTACAAGTCGGGCCGAATGTTATATTCTTGGCTAAACGACCGAAGATCGGATTCTCGAAGAACCGATCGTAGCTCGTCTATAGGGAGATTCTCCCTGCCTGAAGGGCGCGTACGCCTTAATGGTACGACCCGCCCCTGACCTGGAGCAGGGACCCTAAGAGGTTCGGGTTGCGTGCTTGGCCCGGCCGCCTCTTCCTCATCAGACGATGACCAAGAGAACTCAATGGAAGGAGGGCTCGCGCTCTCGACCTTCGGCACCGCTCATTTTCAAAAGAAACAAAGAACTTAAACAAAAAGAAGATCAAAGTCCTTACGAGTCTAATGGTGTCCTGAGAAACCGGAGAAAATGAGAGAACTTCGAGGCTATGAGCAGAGAAAATGAAATGAGAAAACAACTGGCTAACCCTCCCCTATTTATACTAGTCCGAGCATTTAATGCTCGCGAGGTTCTAGGCGGCGCATCGATTGGTGAGACTCGACAGCTGTTCTGACACTTTTCTCAAATATCCGAATGTTCAGAGATCGGTTAATCGGAGATCGGCATAACAAGTTAAATATTTTGAATAAAGGATCAGTCAAGTGTCATTCAAGTAAAGAACCAGATCGGATAACCACCTTAGAGATCGGAAAATAATCAATGCAAAAAATAATAAGATGATAACTGCAAAATAAAGTCTTTATTTGCAAAAAGATCGGATTACAATAAAGGACTAACTACATCATTTGGGTGATCTCTAGAGATCTGATTACATTGACAGACTACATCATTTTGGCGATCTCTAAGGATCGGAATACATTGGAGATCTGACTATATCAAAAGGCCGATCTAAGGATCGGTTTACAACTGATCCCAAGGATACTCCCAGGAGATCCATGGATCAGTTTATAACTTATCCCAAGGATACTCCCAGGTGTTCTAAGGATCAGTTATAATCGATCCCAAGATATTGCCGATCGGATGCTTCATCCGTCTAACACCCAACGTGGATCGAATCATTGTCGGAACACTCAATGTGATGAGATGCCGAATGAACTCAGTTGAGCAACTCGAGATCGGTACAACCGAAGCCCGCAATACGTATCGGTCAAATTCGCTTCTCTCACCATCGCCAATTAGGACCATCCAATCACCGGATCGTAAATTTTCCGTCGAGGAAAAGGGAATTCCATCGGAAGAGGATCAAAACCACGATTGTAGCGGAACTTTCCCGAAGCTAGAACCAAGAAACAAGGAGAAAGAGAGAAAAATCGAATGAAGGAAATGCCACTATCAACAGGGGTATATATAGGGGAAAATGGGCATTTAATGCTGAGCGGAAAACGAAGCGGACGCTTCGAAAATCGAGATGTAATTAATGCTTGGACCGAATCGGTCGATCAAGGGATAAAAGAGATCGGAGATAGGAGATCGGCATGAGAGATCGGAATGGGAGCTAGGGGAGGATCGGAAGACAAAAGAATAAGACAAATTCGATAACCGTGCCGTAATCGAGCGAGGTAGTTAAAGCGTGGCAGACGAGATCTCCACCGCACGCCTAAGAATCGCCCGCAATGCTGACAGGTGCCAGGGTATGTCATGACAGTCCTGTACATCCCAATCCCCACCGTTGATCTCACTTGTAAGGATGAATCCGGAACCCTTGGATCAAGAGAGAAGACGACAATACCAGCGTCTTTCACTCTCAGCCCTCAGATCGTTCCGGACAAAGGATTCAAGACCGTCGGATTAAAAGAGGAAAAGGACAAATATTTTGAGAAGCGATCTCAGCCATTCGTTTTGATTCTCTTTAATTCCTGAACATCCGATCATGTACTTCAAAATCGACCCTCCATCTCCTCAAAATGAATCCTGACCCTTCATGGGGAGCACCCGATTCCTATAAATACCTGCATGAAAAACTGTTCAAAGAAAAGAAGGGACGAAAAAAAGGAAAGGCTGTTATTATAGCGGAAGAACTCTGAAAATTTCATTCAGTTTGTTATTCTGCTACTTTGAAGTATTGATTGGAAAGACTTTTGAAACTAGTTTTCTGAAGTGTTTCTTGAAAAAGGATTTTGAACACTGAACTCTACATTTCCGGCTTGTTCATCACCCGATCACGCCTTCACTTTCAACTCTTTATCATCTCTATTTTCATCCCTTCTGTTGGAGCTCAAATCCCACTCAGTTGTTATCTTGACCTAATCACATCATAGCTAAGCTCCCTCCAGTTCACGGTGAACATCAACTCTCAGGCTAATCAGTCCGCGGTCTTGTTTCTAGTGGCCACCCCATAATTATTCCTACAGATTCAGCTCCTCCCAGGTAAGAGCTCACGTCGCTGTTTTATTAAGTGTTTGCGTTCATTTCTTTCGTAGTCTCTCTGTACTTTTTACGTATGTGATTTTTCTCCAAGTTCATCTCGTGCAAAGAGACCCAGAAATGTTATTCTCAGGTCATCTCTTTAGTGATTAGTGTGCCTTTTATTAATCTTCGTCATTTCTGAATACAAGCTTTTCTGGTTCCTAGTAGAGTGTAAATGGTCAGGTAAGACGTAGGTAATTGCAACCTAAAGATCTCTCTTAAAGGGAAAATCTGAATAATACATAAGGAAGATAGTCAAACTATTAATTTGGCATAAGCACGATTCGCAAAGATGCCATAAAATGGAAGTAAAAGAAGCAGAGTAGATTGGTCATAAATAAATATTGGTAAAATAAATACATGAGAGGTCGGTAAATCAGGTCTCATTTTCCCCGTCTAGCCGAAGGATATTGATAAGTCCTATCCCCAATCTCTTTAAACTTCAGGATCCTTATCTCTAGGTTCTTAGGGCACCAAAAGTGCGAGATCGAAAAATACCTTTCTGCACCTTTCTAATTTAAAAGAGATCGGAGGAGAGTTCTTATCCTGGTCTTAACTCAAATTCTAATAAACCTTTAAAAGAGATCGGAGGAGTGTTCTTATCAGGTCTCAACTCAAAATTTTATTAAATAGGTATCGTAGGAGAATTCTTATCCGGTTCCCATCTCGAAATTTTAATAAATAGCTAAAAGAGATCGGAGGAGGACCCTCACCCACCTCCAATTAGAATTTTAATAAATAATCCGGTGGAGATCGGAGGAGAGTTCTTATCAGGTCTCTATTCAAATTTTAATAAATATTAAAAGAGATAGGAGGAGAGTTCTTATCCTATTCTCACACTAAATTTCAACCCGTATGCAAGATAATCCCAAAACCTGAACAATTGTAACGCCAACTCACTAAGGTTTGTCTCATTTACTTATGTATCCAGGTAATCCTAAATAGTGAAAAATCAAACATTCCTTTTACCAAAAGGATTAACATTCCCACTATAGCCCATCTAACTAATTTATAAATGACACAAAATTAAATCTACTTACCCTTGTTAAGGGACGAGGAGGGGTGCCTAACACCTTCCCCACCGTTAATGGACCCGAACCTAGAATCTACTGTTTTGAAGTGGTTTCATTTTTAATTTAACTCCATAAATGGTTTTCTTTAGTTTCCCTCAAAACTAAGGTGGCGACTCCTCACTTTTCCCACTTCGGTGAGTGATCGTCCGGGCGACCGCAAAATCCCGTTGCGACAGCTTGGCGACTCCACTGGGGACATATGTATCCTAACTTGATCTAGAGGTCCAAAAGTAGGCTTAATTTTTGTCTCATCAAATTATAGTTAGAGGGGCTCACTCGGCAATGTCTTATATGCTAATTATTATTGCTGCTAACTATTTTGTTTTGCCTATTCTATCTCCTCCCAGTGCTCTTCATTTCAAAGAAAAAGGAAAAAAGGAAAAAATGGAAAAATAAAATCCCGAATCGGAAGAGGTAAAAGTGTCCCTTCACACACCGAACACTTACACAATGTCCTCACACACTATAGTCCTAACTTGGGCTTTCTTACCCTTTTAGGAAAGTAGGAGGGTCATGTAGCTGCCCGTGGGTTTTACCCGTTAGTATCCGTGAAGGCTCTGCTCAAATTGAAACTCGTTCTATCCATTGTGATACTCGTGGAATTTTCAGACAATATCATGGGGGTAGAATGGGGCTCTCTTGTTCTGATAGGGGCAATTTGGGAACTGTGGCTATTAGAAAAATTAGATCTGAGCTAAACCGTCACAATAGCCGAAAGCCGTAGTAAATCGCCTCATAAGATAGAACCATCCGGATAGGTAGCGCTTACTATCGAGTCTCCCTATTATAGGACAAAGGGGACATGTTTACTCTTACCTTACTCTCTTTCGATTTCTTTTCGTTCATTTTGTGAGGGTAATCTTGAATTCTCTTGAAACACTTACACATTTTCCTACTTTGATAAATGTGTACGTGTCACTCATCAAGATATGATTCAAAATTACCCTAATTTGTCTTACTAACGAATCTTCCCGCAGGCATCACCAAACCGAGGGTCTGTAAAAGGATAGGCATCATTTTTATCATGGCATCCTCGAGTCAGTCGGCAGAAAAGGTTCAGAATGCTAAACTTTGGTGCAGATGGCTCATGTTCGGTACCCTCCCAAAGCGATGCTTTCAAGGCGCACGCTAGCTCGCTACCTTCACTGGATTTGGATGAAATAGAGGTCAAAATGAACAACCTCGAGGTCTGCTAGTAGATGGAGGTCGCTTCCCGATCAGGTCAAGGTACAGTTTGAAGAGAAGTACGGAAGGATCGCTACCTTAATGCAAGTCAAGGTCCAAATCACGGCATTAAAGGCTATGCTATCGGTTTGGAATCCGAAGTACGGGGTGTTCTCTTTTAATGACATAGACACGGTCCCCACTATGGAAGAATATCAGGCATTGCTGGGGATCCCATACTCCTTGCAGAACCGGATCTACTTACACCTCGAGCATAGGCAGACCTGGAAACGGTTGGCACATATATTGGGTTCTCCCCCGAAAGAAGTAAAGTCCAGAGAGACAGTCAAAGGGAATACGCATGGATGGTATTGGACGTACCTTGAGAAGCGGTTAGATCATCACCTCCAAGAGAAACAGTGGGATCAAGCTTAGTAGCACTCGCCTTGGGAATCTATGGTCTGATCCTGTTCCCGGGGCCATTGGGGATCATCACTAGCAGTGCAGTAGAGGTATTTTGGACAGTAGAAAGGCAGGGGATCAACCCGATACCGGCAATCCTTGCTGAAACCTTGTTAACCCTAACTACTGCGGACAACAGGGAAAGGGTCCATTAAGTGTTGCTCTCGGTTATTATACCTGACTATCGGTCACATGTGTCTGAGGAGACAAAAGGATTGACTTGGTACCTTGACCAGCCTCCCATTGAGAAGATGATCGGTTAGTGATAAGCCCAAGAATGAAAAGCGATGGCGGGAACGGATTACGAGTTTCAATAGCCATGATTCTCGTTGGAGGAAGTCGTGGGCGTCAAGCCAACTGTCTTGATTAGTACAGGAGGTATTCATCGGTGTCACGATTGGAATAACCGGGTATACAAATTACACTCCGGTAACAAGGCGCTTTGGCTCAACACAATCTGTGATCAACATTGAAGAATACCACCAAGGACACTTCTACCATGAACTCAAGGAAGAAGAAGGGTTGAAAATGGCTCGCAAGTCTTGGGAAAGCATAGATATGATAGAGAAATCACCCAAAGGCCCAAGTGCCTCGGACGATTATCTTAAATGGAGGATCGGGGACCGAGAACACTCATGTAGAATTCAAGGACGACAACCTCGCCAAGACGCCTTATTAGAGGAAGGCGATAATCGCTGGTTGACTCGCTACAAAAGGCAAATACTGAGAACTCACAATTGCAGGAACAAATAAAGCAGTGGGGACCAGCAGAAACTTAAGAGAAGGGTAAGAAAGCTCAAGGAAGAGGCAAGGGCGAAAGGATAGGGTTCAAGAGCAAGAGGTACAGTGGGAAAAAGAAAGAAACTCTCTCCAAGCTGAGGTCAAAGAAATGAAAGGGCAAAATAGTAAGCTCCAGGAAAGGATGAAGTACCAAGAGGTGCTCGTTGAAGAGTATAAACAGGAAAACAAGAAGAAGAAGCTTGAATTAAAAGAACAGGCACTCCACATCAACGATATCTTGAAAGAGTGTGCTAAAGAAAGAAAAGAAAAAGAAAAAACAAGCTGCCCTCTATCAAGAACTGAAAGAGAAGGTAGACCAGATGGAGAGGACAATAGCACAATGAAAACAAGAATTATTACCAGAAACCGAGTACGCACGAAAGCATTCGATCTGCGCAAGAAGGAAGGTTATATGAGTATCTCAGAAAATGTCATCTCATTATAAAGAACCTCCCAGAGCTTAGGCCGATGTAAAAGATACGATGTACAAATTATTCAGTTAATGAAGTGATTTTTGGACCATTGTTTAGGATAATTTGTGAATGAATTGTATGACTCCCTTAGGAACTTCCTCGATAGGGTTATGTGAATAATTGTTATGCGTTGTATGGACAAGTATCATAACTGCGCACTCAATCCCGTCATTCACGGTCGGACTATCGAACGATGCCATGATAAAGCTGAGGCAATTATCCTTTTTACATATTTCAACTGGGCTCTAAAATTCCCCTGTATCCTTCGTCCCTACAAGGACTTTTTGTTTCTCTGCAAAAATCCAAATTTTTTTTCATTTTCTTTTTTACTCCTCCCAGAAATCAATATTGATTCAAACAAGGCAAGTCGACCAAGCACAGTTCAACCCAAGCGAGTGTACTTAACAAGATCTCGAACAAGAAAGATAATGGAAAATCGGGAGCAAGTACAGAACCTACAGGGCAGGTCTCGAATTGAAAGATCGACTTCAAATCATGAGACTAATGAAGGAAATGTCTCGTAACAAACCTACTTGTAACCTAACCCACCATTACCTCCTCCGCCTCCTACAACAAATGATCCTCATCAAGCTTCAACCTCTTTTACCTTTCAGTCTCCCATTCCGACCGACAATGATCCGCTAATCCGGTGAGCATGAATAATGACCCACCTTTCTCCTATTACCCATTTGTCTCAAATGCCGAGCCTCACCCTTCAAACCCGATCCATCAGATTTCCACCCCTCGCCTCCGGTTGGAGGAGCATATCACACATGGAAGGAGAACATAGGGCGAGAGATAACGAGAAACTATCGCCCTAGAAGAAAGACGAGGGCAATAGAAATTTGAACATGTATGGTTGATCGATGTGTCGTCACTAAGATTGGTGCGGATGTGGTGGTACCACCCAAATTCAAGGTTCGGATTTAGACAAGTACACCGAAACTCGGATCCCCGCATCCACCGGCAACCTACATTGCCAAAATGCGCTTTAACGGAAGACGATAGACTTCTCATTCACTTCTTTCACGAGCCTCTCGGAGCGGCTACGAGATGGTGCATACAATTGACAGAGCAAGCTACACTCTGGAAGGATTTAGCCGATACTTTTCTCAAGCAATATAAATTCAATTGTGATGCGGCACCCACAAGGAGGGACCTCGGAACAGTGCATGAAAAGACCGGAAAGTTTCAAGCAAGACGCCCAACGATGGAGGGAGAAGGCTGTAAGTATATCCTCCAGTGGACCGACAATGAACTCGCTCCCTATTCATCGAAACATTGAAGGCTCCTACTTCAACCTGATGATTGGCAATACCTCCAATAGCTTCTCGATATCATCCAAGGTGAGAGAATTGAAGCTAACTGAGAATAGGAAGACTACAGGAGTTGTCAAAAACCCCCGTGAAGAAGCCCGCCAATTTTGGCAAAAAGAAGGAAGGTGATGTACACTCTGTCACCCGTCAAATAATTACCCCAATTTCCCAAAATAACTACTGCCATATTCCCTCTCATGGCCAAACCATCGCCAACATTCCACCTCCTTTCCCTAATTATCCACAACCACGCCCACAATACGCCCCACCGCAAATTTCCAACCAAGACCACCTCCTCCTCCAACCACGCCACCACAAAATAACCCAAGACCTCCAAGGAATCACGATCCACCCTTCCTCCCTCTCGCTGAAATATACCGATACCTTGTCGGTATAAACCAAATCGTACCAGTCCCTTTAGACCCAATCCAGCCCGCCATATCCTGGTGGTATGATGCCACCGCCGTTGTGAGTATCATGGAGGAGCACAAGGGCATTCAATCGACAATCGCGGGCACTCGAGGAGAGTGCACGCTTTAATCCAAACGGTGGCTAAAGATCGAGGAAATGGTTCCTCCCCAATGTTACCTCAAACCCATTGCCCAACCATAATGCGGGTAATGGAGTAAATGTGATAGAGCCGATGAAGAGAGGTTGGCACCAAGGGTAGGCAGCTAATTCCTCACTTTGAGGAAATTTTTACCATGGTGAGGAGCAAGAATCGGCAATCGACAGCAGAGGACATCCTGTACTCAATCTCGAGTAAAGTACCTGCAGTTATCTACACTTGATCACTTTGTCCATGGTGACAAGTGTAATAATCAGAAATGGACCTTTTCTTATGGCATTAATATTAATGAATTAATAGCGCATTTTTAATCCAATACTCTCTTCCTTTCCTTTTAATTCCATCCTTATAACATGTTCTATTCTTTATTCATTCAGACCATTCATCAATTAACACCTAATAATCCAATAGACTGAAATTCCTCTGTTAATTTTGAAATCCCCATAACGCCATTACTTCAAGTAATTACGAGGAAGACCTTACGGAAGAAAGCAATGAAAAGATGAACCCTCCTCGTGCCTTGTGAAGACGAAGCGTGCACAATAAACTTAGTCACGCAATAAGTAAAAAGGGAACTTAAGATAGTGTAGAGTGAGGAGATGGGATATATGATCCTTATGCTTAAGGAATATCTCGACGTGATCTCTAGGAGCTATGATGACATGTTCTGTTTGGACCCTCGATAGTGGCGCACAAGATTCCTTTAATTCCGAACGATCCTGAAGCGTAAATCGAGGAGAATGAATCGATACACCGCTCAAGGTTCGGGATGAAGTCAAGAAACGATGACGCCGGTTCTTAGAAGTGGTCAAATATCCCCAATGGGTGGCTAACGTCGTCCGATGATGAAGAAAGACGGAGAGTCGAGGTGTGTGTTGACTACGAGGATCTTAATAAAGCTAGTTTGAAAGACGATTTCCCTCTCCCCCACATTGATGTGTTAGTTGACAATGCCGCGGGTTTGGGCAGATGTTCGTGTATTGATGGGGCATCAGGGTACAATCAGATCCCAATGGACGAGGAAGACAAGGATAAAACTGCTTTTATCACCCAATGGGGGGTATTCTGCTATCGGGTCATGCCCTTCGGGTTGAAGAATGCCGGGGCTACTTAAAATCGCGCAATGGTCACATTATTCCACGATATGATGCATAAAGAAGTGGAGGTGTATGTGGATGATATGATCATCAAATCCCGGGGAGAGGAGAGCCACGTTCAGGTGATAAGGAGGGTGTTTGAAAGACTCAGGAAATACCAGTTGAAGCTGAACCCTGCTAAGTGCATATTCGGAGCTAGATCGGGAAAACTGTTGGGATTCATAGTAAGCGAGAAAGGGATAGAAGTAGATCCAGACAAGGTTCGAGCTATTCAAGAAATGCCGTCCCAAAGCGAAAGGAGGTGCGCAGTTTTAGGGAAAAGCGAACTACATTCGAGGTTTATTTCTAATCTCACCGCTAAAGCCGAGCCTATTTTGATTACTCGGAAAAACAACTCTACTCAATGGGATTGATTTGTCAAGAGGCTTTTGAGAAAATCAAGCGATTCATCAAACCCACCAAAGATGTGGTCCCACTGGCAGGTAGGCCTCTGATCCTGTACATGGCAGTCCAACAGAATTCCATGGGATGTGTTTTGGGACAGCATGATGATACCGGCCGAAAAGAGAGGGCCATTTATTACCTGAGCAAGAAGTTCAATGATTGTGAGTCAAGGTACTCTTCCTTAGAAAAGACTTGCTGCGCGTTGGCACGACAAAGAAATCGCCTCAAGCACTATATGTTGAATCACAAGACATGGCTTATCTCCGGGATGGATCCTATCAAATATGTATTCGAAAGCCCATTCGTGTCGGAAGGATAGCCAAGTGGCGAGTTATACTCTCCCAATACGACATAGTCTACATGACCGCGGTGAAAGGTAGCGTGATTGCCGACCTCTAGCGTAAAAACCCTATCCGGATTATGAAGCTCTAGATTTTGAGTTCACGATGAACATATCAATGAAGTAGACCACGGAGAAGATGAGCCAACTGATGTATGGGAGATGTATTTTGATGGAGCGATCAATTTATCGGAAATGGAATCTGAGTACTAGTATCCCCGCATGAAAGCACTTCCCAATAGGCGCTAAGTTGGGATTTGACTGTACCAACAATGTCGCAGTATGAAGCTTGTGTAATGGGTCTACATGCCGCTATAGAGAGGAAAATCGAAAGTTGGAGGTGTACGGAGACTCGGCCCGATAATCTATCAAGTCAAGGGAGAATGGCAAACTAAGGATCCCAAGTTGATCCCATATCAAGTACTTCTCGGAGTTGATCAAGAAATTCGAAGAAATCTCTTTCACTCACCGAGTAGAGACAAGAATCAATTTGCTGATGCCTTAGCTACTCTAGTATTATGGCTCAAATCGAAGAAGGGCAAATGTTTGACGTTGAAGATTAAGGTGAGGATGAGCCACCTATTGCTTCATGATTGAAGAAGAGCCGACGGAAAGCCTTGGTATCATGACATCCTGGTCTCATCAGAGAACTGCAGAGAATTCCCTTGAGGGCAAGCAAAAATGAAAAGAAAATGATTCGGAGGTTAGCATTAGGTACTTTCCGTGGAGAGACCCTATACAAGAGGAGCCCCAACGGAGAATTGTTGAGATGTGTAGATGCAAAGGAAGCAAAGAGAATCCTTTTTGAAACTCATGAGGGAAATTGTGCCACTCACGACAATGGACACATGATGGCGAAGCAAATCATGCGACGTGGGTATTTTGGATCACAATGGAAAAGGATTGCATCGAGTATTTCGGAAGTGCCACAAGTGTCGATTTACGCAGATCAGATAAATATGCCACCTCACAAGCTGTTCAATCTCGTCTCACCATGGCCTTTTGCAATGTGGGGCATAGATGTGATTGGTCCCATCAATCCCAAGGCATCCAATGGGCACAGATTCATCCTTGTAGCCATCGACTATTTCTCCAAGTGGGTCGAGGCGACATCCTATGCTCACATCACGCAGTGAACACGTTTCAAATTCTTGAAACATCATCTCCAGCATGGTCTCCGAATGAAATTGTCACCGATAACGCCAAGAACACGAGCGGTCCAAGATTCGAGCTGTGTGATCAATACGTAATCCGACATCTCAATTCCTCCCCATACCGTCCCATGAATGGAGCGGTTGAACAACAACAAAACCTCAAGAGAATAATCCGAAAAATATGAGTCACATATAGGGATTGGCATGATATGCTTCCTACGCTCTCCACGCATACCGGACTTCCGTAAGAACCTCGAAAACCCATACCCACCGGGTCTGTACGAGGATAAGCCGTATTTGCCTATGAGGTTGAAATCCCGCTGAGTAACACCATACTCAGTCTACGGGATGGAAGGCGTATTGGTTTTGAAAAATCCGTCACCAGCCCCCTACTCTCAGCGTGGGGAAGGGGGGGGGCTATGTGCCTATTGAGGTTGAAAATCCGTCCTAAGAATTTTGAAGGAATCGAGATCGATGAGTCGAGAATGGATCCACCAAGGTTGGATCGATTGAATTTCTTTGGATGAGAAAAGGTTAATGACAAGATGTCACGGACAATTATAGAGAAGAATGGCGGGCATTTGATAAAGCGTGCGCCTACGGGAATTTCAACGGGACTTAGTTACGAAGAAAGTGCGCAAACCAAAGCGAACGATCCCCGGGCAAATGGTCACCAACCTACGAGGGTCCTTATGTGATTAAAAGGCGTTCGAGGAGCCTTGATCTTGACTCACATGGACGGTGAAGAATTCCGGAGACACTTGCCACAATGTCAAGAGATACTATGCATGAAAAGGAGAAAGGATGAAAACCCAAAGGGCGCCCCAAAAAAAAAAAAAAAACTAGAGGCTAAAACCCGAAAGGCGCGCTAGCCGAATGGACGAAGAGAAAGTGAAAACCGCAAGGGCGCTTTACGTAGAATAAGAAGAAAGTCGGGAATGAAAAGGGGCATCCAAAGAATGAGATCATAGGTCGAGTCTTGCAACTCCTCCATTAATCGTCGCCGTTATCTTGTTGAGTACACTCTTTCGGGAATAACTTCATATGCCAAAGTCGACTACTTGTTTTGTAAGTTGATTTTATTTTCCCGCAATTCCACCATCAACCTCTGGATCCTTGATCCAAGTTGATTTTATTTACTGCAATTCCTCCATAATGCTCTGGATCCTTGATCCAAGTTGATTTTTATTTTGTGCAATTCCACCATCAATCTACGGATCCTTGATCCAAGTTGATTTTATTTTCTGCAATTCCACCATCAACCTCCGGATCCTTGATCCAAGTTGATTTTATTTTCCTGCAATTCCACCATCAATCTAAGGATCCATGATCCAAGTAGATTTTATTTTCCTGCAATTCCACAATTCCACCATCAATCTACGGATCCTTGATCCAAGTTGATTTTATTTTCTGCAATTCCACCATCAATCTACGGATCCCCGATCCAAGTTGATTTTATTTTCCTGCAATTCCACCATCAATCTCTGGATCCTTGATCAAAGTTGATTTTATTTAAATGCAATTAAAACAGAAACCTAAGGATCCTTGATCCAAGTTGATTTTATTTTCATGAAATTCCATTATCAACCTATGGATCCTTGATCCAAGTTGATTTTAATTTCATTTTCCGCAATTCCACCATCAACCTCGGATCCTTGATCTAAGTTGATTTTAATTTCATGCAATTTACATTTCATTATCAACCTCCGTTCCTTGATCTAAGTTGATTTTAATTTCATGCAATTTACATTTCTATTTATCAACCTCTGGTTCCTTGATCTAAGTTGATTTTAATTTCATGCAATTTAAATTTACGTTATCAACCTCTGGTTCCTTGATCTAAGTTGATTTTAATTTCATGCAATTTAAATTTACGTTATCAACCTCTGGTTCCTTGATCTAAGTTGATTTTAATTTCATGCAATTTACATTTCGTTATCAACCTCTCGTTCCTTGATCTAAGTTGATTTTAATTTCATGCAATTTACATTTCATATCAACCTCTGGTTCCTTGATCTAAGTTGATTTTAATTTCATGCAATTTAAATTTCTCATTATCAACCTCTGGTTCCTTGATCTAAGTTGATTTTAATTTCATGCAATTTACATTCGCATTATCAACCTCCGTTCCTTGATCTAAGTTGATTTTAATTTCATGCAATTTACATTTCATTATCAACCTCTCGTTCCTTGATCTAAGTTGATTTTAATTTCATGCAATTTAAATTTCATTATCAACCTCCGTTCCTTGATCTAAGTTGATTTTAATTTCATGCAATTTACATTTCATATCAACCTGGTTCCTTGATCTAAGTTGATTTTAATTTCATGCAATTTACATTTCGTTATCAACCTCGTTCCTTGATCTAAGTTGATTTTAATTTCATGCAATTTAAATTTCGTTATCAACCTCTGGTTCCTTGATCTAAGTTGATTTTAATTTCATGCAATTTACATTTCGTTATCAACCTCTGGTTCCTTGATCTAAGTTGATTTTAATTTCATGCAATTTAAATTTCGTTATCAACCTTCAGTTCCTTGATCTAAGTTGATTTTAATTTCATGCAATTTACATTTCATATCAACCTCCGGTTCCTTGATCTAAGTTGATTTTAATTTCATGCAATTTAAATTTACTATCAACCTCTGGTTCCTTGATCTAAGTTGATTTTAATTTCATGCAATTTACAATTTCATTATCAACCTCACAGTTCCTTGATCTAAGTTGATTTTAATTTCATGCAATTTACATTTCTGTTATCAACCTCTGGTTCCTTGATCCAAGTTGATTTTAATTTCATGCAATTTACATTCCACCATCAACCTCTGGTTCCTTGATCTAAGTTGATTTTAATTTCATGCAATTTACATTTCTGTTATCAACCTCTGGTTCCTTGATCTAAGTTGATTTTAATTTCATGCAATTTAAATTTCTGCTATCAACCTCTGGTTTATAGATCTAAGTTGATTTTTAATTTTCTAGGTCATTAACTTAGGTGTGCTATAGTTCACTAATTTCAAATACCTAATCGTCCAAAATATGAGTCGGAATCTTTACATAATTCCTATACTGAAATATTTCCTTTAATAGAAATTACGTAAAGAGGGGCAGCTGTCGACACCATATTTTGGCGATCTAAAATACTTTGAAACCGATCCGGTGCATAAGTTTCCTGAGTAGCTAATCACGTTTCCGATCCTCTTTGGTAGGCGGTCACATTTCCGACCTCTCTCGCAAAGACGTGAATCAATGATAAGTCCACGCATCCCTTGAAACTCACGATCTCTCAAATCATTTACCGATCCTTCAAACCTGATGCGGATTTCCGACCACAAGAATATTCCGATCCTCTGATAAATGGAGTGAACTAGCACTAGATCTTTTCCTACCGCTTTATCACGATCTCCTTCCGAAAGTTTAAGAGCTAAAGTGTTGGTTCGATTCCGATCTTAAGTGTTCGAGTTAAATTTTCGGTCAAGTTCTGCTCAACATTTCTTCCCTACTGATCTCATGTTGAGTGCTTTCCGATCTCTCATACTTAGATTAATAATCACATTTAGTTTTTGTTTTCTTGTGCTCATACAATCAAATACTCGGATAAATAATGGTTCAAAATTTTCCGATCACAATCATTCATTTCATTTCATGTCATAATTTGTACAAGTTATTCTATTGGGGATCACCCCACTGATCTACATTTGATCACTCCTCTCTCCTCTCACCCTGGCTTCATCCTCACTATCTTCACCATCGCCCGTGCAGTCGCCCATCCAAGAAAAGTCTTCTTCGTAACGCCCCGGAGTGCGCCAAGAGATCTTTGTGAGCCTTCACATAGGCCTCGGCTATTCCTGCCACCATCTCCTCATCCTCTCCTTAAGCTCCTTATCCTTCGCCGAAGTTCCTCTATAAGTTGAGCGACTGAGAGGATGCATTGGCGTGGAAGCGCCTGACTTCCTTAAGAGCGTCCCTCTCGGGTCCAAATACTTCTGCCTGTTTCGCCAACCGGTCTTCATGGAGCTTTGCCCGCCCTCGACACGAGATATATAATCCCGAGCCGATGAGAGTTCGGATCGGAGGAATCCACTTCCTGGTTCTTCTTCCCGATCTCCTTACCTGTGCGCAATCCTTTCTCGATCATGGTCTGTTCACACACTCCACGCTTAAGCTCATGGTCCGAGTCAATATGTCATCAAGGCCACTGGGATAGCTGTCCCGATCCTCTGAAAGAAGATGGTAGACCCTGTGACTTTAGCAAAACCGGGTTCTCATGTGACAGCCTTGGCTATCCTTCAAGGAGTCGATCGATTCAGCGCCCGAGAGGAGAGTCCTCCGTGCTTGAGTAGGTCCTCTTCCGCGCTTGGGACAATCGCAAGAATGAGGTCGCTCTTCCGATCTAGGAGGAGATCGGGTAACCGTTTCTGGTCGAGGGACCCAAGGTTGGGGAGGATCTCTTTGTATCTCCCTGTGCTCGACTGTGTGTTTGGAGTCGCTCAACGCTTCATCTCCTTTACTTTCCTAAGATCTCTTTCCTTCTTCCGCTTCCTATGACCTTCACCACCCGCCATACCGCACAAAGAAAAGGTTAGTGAGATCACTAAGGTCGTGAGAATTGAGATATAGAAAATACCAATGCCGAGTTAGAGAGCTGGTTCAAGTCTTGGCCTATGAGCAAACGATCCAATGGTGCATTTCTAGCCACCGAATCCAAACAAGAATACTTTTTAGTAGCAGCCTCACTCTTCGATCCATCACTATCAAACTTTCCTCTTCTTCGGAGTAATATGGTTGGAAGCAAGGGTCCTGCACTACCGCAGTGGGGAAATCTCAAAGCGCTCTGATCTTTGCTCCTCACAATGAAGAAACGATTCTTCCAGCCTTAAGGGACGAGGCAGATCGGAAAAGAGTTCGCAACTGGGCTTCGCCAAAGAACCAAAGGGTCATCGTCCTTTCTGAGTTAGCCCAGTGCGGCTTGGCGAACACTTTAGCCGTAGGTCCGATTCCCTTAGCTCGGCATAGACCTCGGAAAGCTACCAAGATCCGCCACGAGTTGGGGTGAATTTGAACAATGGATGCTCGATGAAATTTTAAGACCTCCTTGTAGAAGTCATCCAGTGGCAGAACCGGCGGCCTTTAATTGTTCCTCGTACACCATAACCATGTCGTTCTCTTCAAAGAAGTGATTGACACGAAGGTCGCCATGGCACTTGATTAGCTCGACAAGTCGGGCCGATGTTATATTCTTGGCTAAACGACCCAAGATCGGATTCTCGAAGAACCGATCGTAGCTCGCCTATAGGGAGATTCTCCCGCCTTCGAAGGGCGTCAGACGCCTTTAATGGTACGACCACTTCCGCCACCGGAGCAGGACCCTAAGAGGTTCGGGTTGCGTGCTTGGCCCGGCCGCTTCTTCCTCATCGACGATGACCAAGAGAACTCAATGGAAGGAGGGTCACGCTTTGCGACCTTCTGCACCGCTCATTTTCAAAAGAAACAAAGAACTTAAACAAAAAGAAGATCAAAGTCCTTGCAGTAGTCTAATCGGTGCCTGAGAAACCTGAGAAAATGAGAGAACTTCGAGGCTATGAGCGGGAGACCAAAATGAAATGAGAAAACAACCAGCTAACCCTCCCCTATTTATACTAGTCCGAGCATTTAATGCTCGCGAGGTTCTAGCGGCGCATCGACAGGTGAGACTCGACAGTGCTTACGATACTTTTCTCAAATATCCGAATGTTCAGAGATCTAATCGGAGATCGGCATAACAAGTTAAATATTTTGAATAAAGAGATCGAGTCAAGTGTCATTCAAGTAAAGAACCAGATCTGATAACCACCTTAGAGATCGGAAAATAATCAATGCAAAAATAATAAGATGATAACCAAAAATAAAGTCTTCATTTGCAAAAATGGGATTACAATAAAGGACTAACTACATCATTTGGGTGATT